>NW_007253069.1:129115-267567 GCF_000164805.1 Carlito syrichta
CCAGGTTCTTGCTATTGTGAACAATGCTGCGATAAACATACGTGTGCAGGTATCTTTTTCATGGAGTGATTTGAGTTCTTCAGGGTATATTCCCAGTAGGGGGATTATAGGGTCATATGGGAGGTCAATATTTAGAGCTTTTAGGAATCACCACACTGTTTTCCACAGAGATTGCACTAGTTTGCACTCCCACCAACAGTGTAGAATTGTTCCCTTTTCACCACAGAGTCTCCAACAACTATTATTTTTTGAGTTATTGATAATTGTCATTCTGACTAGAGTTAGGTGGTATCTCAGTATGGTTTTGATTTGTATCTCCTTGATGATTAGTGAGGTTGAACATTTCTTCATGTGTCTGTTGGCTGCTCAGATGTCTTCCTTTGAGAAGTGTCTGCTCGTATCTTTTGCCCACTTTATAGTGGAGTTGTTTGTTTTTTTTTCTTTTTTGCTTGTTTGAGTTCCTTGTAGATCCAAGATGTTGAGACTTTGTCGGACCTGGAGTTGGCAAATACTTTTTCCCAGTCTGTGGGCTGTCTTCCTGCACTCTTGATGGTTTCTTTAGCTTTGCAGAAGCTTGTCAGTTTAATGAGGTCCCACTTGTCTATCTTCTTTCTTATGACCTGTGGGTTTTGGGTCTTGTTCAGGAATTGGATGCCAGTTCCAATTTCCATAAGGGTATGTCCTGCATTTTCTAAGGTTCTTATGGTTTGAGGTTTTACATTTAGGTCTCTGATCCATTTAGAGTTAATTTTTGTGTCGGGGATAGATAGGGGTCTTGTTTGAGTCTTCTGCATGTAGTCAGCCAGTTTTTAGCACCATTTAATGAATAGGTTCTCCTCTCCCAGTGGTGGGTGGGGGAGGCTTTGTCGAAGATGAGTTGGTTGAGAAATTGCGGTTTTTTTCCTGGAATCTCTATTCTATTCCATTGGTCTATATGCCTGTTCCTGTACCAATATCAAGCTGTTTTGATTATTGTAACTCTATAGTAAAGTTTGAAGTCTGGTAGTGTGATACCTCCTGCTTTGGTTTTTTTTTGCTGAGGATTGTTCTGGTTATTCTTGGTCGTTTGTGTTTCCATATTATTTCCTGTATTGTTTTTTCTAGGTCTGAGAAGATTGTTGCTGGTAATTTGATGGGCATTGCAATAAATCTGTAGATTGCCTGGTAAAATGGACATCTCTATAATGTTGATTCTTTCAATCCATGAGCATGGGATATTTTTCCACTTGTTTGTGTTATCCTTGATTACTTTGAGCAGTGTTTTGTAGTTTTCATTGTAAAGGTCTTTCACATCTCTGGCTAGGAATATGCCAAGGTATTTCATTTTTTTGTGCTATTGTGAATGGAATTGTGTTTTTTATTTGGGTTTCTGTTTGTTTATTATTGGTGTAGAGAAATGCGATTGTCTTTTGTACATTTATTTTGTATCGTGAGACTTTGCCAAAGGCCTTTATCAATGTAAGGAGGGCTTTGACAGATTCTCTTGGGTTTTCGAGGTACACCATCATATCATCTGCTTAGAGAGATAACTTGACTGCCTCTTTTCCTATTTGAATACCTCTGATTGCCTCCTCTTCTCTGATTGCTCTAGCCAGGACTTCCAATACTATGTTGAACAGGAGGGGAGAGAGTGGGCATCCTTGTCTAGTTCCAGTTTTCAGGGGAATTGGTTCCAATTTTTGTCCATTTAGGAGTATGCTGGCTGTGGGTTTCTCATAGATGGCTTTTATTATTTTGAGGTATGTTCCCCGTATGCCTAGATGTTCAAGGGTTTTTATCAAGAAGGGGTGCTGGATTTTATCAAAAGCTTTTTCTGCATCTAATGATATGATCATGTGGTTTTTGTTTTGACATCTGTTGATGTATTTAATTACATTTATGGTTTTACGAATGTTAAACCAGCCTTGCATGCCAGGAATGAAGCCTACTTGGTCATGGTGGATGATTTTTGAGATGTATTGCTGAATCCGGTTTGCTAGGATTTTGTTGAGAATTTTAGCATCCGTGTTCATCAAAGATATTGGCCTGTAGTTCTCTTTCTTTGTTGGATCTTTACCTGGCTTGGGTATCAATGTGATGTTGGCTTCGTAAAATGATTTGGGGAGAGTTCCATCTTTTTCAATCGCCTGGAATACCTTCAGTAGGATTGGTATCAGCTCCTCTTTAAATGTCTTATAGAATTCTGCTGGAAAGCCATCTGGTCCAGGGATGTTTTTTGTAGGTAGTTTTCTTATTACATAGTCAATTTCCTTGATTGTTATTGGTCTATTTAGGGTCTTGATTTCTTCTTGTTTCAACTGAGGCAAGTTGTGTGATATCAGAAAGTCTTCCATTTCCTTAAGATTTTCCAGTTTGTTTCCATACAAGTGTACATAGTAGTTTCTAATGATCTTCTGTTTTTCTTCGGGGTCAAATGTGACTTCATCTTTTGTGTTTCTGATTGTATTTATTTGGGTGTTTTCTCTTTTTTTCTTGGTCAGTCTAGCTAAGGGACTATTGATCTTGTTTATCCTTTCAAAGAACCAGTTTTTGTTTCATTGATTTTTTTTTGTATTATCTTTGTGTCTTCTATGTCCTGGGTTTGGGCTTTTATTTTGGTGTTCTGGATTCTTCTGCTGCAGTTAGGGTTTTGGTGGTCTTGCTTTTCCAGCTTCTTAAGATGACTTGTTAGGCTGTTGATTTGTGATCCTTCCATTTTCTCCATGTACATTTGTAGGAATATGAATCCCCCTCTTACTACAGTTTTCATTGCATCCCAGAGATTTGGTAAAATATGTCTTCATTTTCATTTGTGCCCAGGTATCTTTTAATCTCTGTTTTGATTCCATTGTTGACCCAGGAGTTGTTTAGCATCATGCTGTTTAGTTTCCATGTCTTTGTGGGTTTGGGGGGGAGCTTGTTGGTTGATGTTTTATTTTATTCCACTGTGGTCTGAGAATGTGCATGACAAAATTTCAATCTTTTGAAATTTGTTTATGTTTCATTTATGGCCAAGTATGTGGTTGACCTTAGAGTACGTTCCATGTGGTGCTGAGTAGAATGCATATTCTGTGGTCGTTGGGTGGAGTGTTCTGTAGGTATCAATTAAGTCTATTTCATCAAGAGTCACATTGAGGTTCTGGATCTCATTGCTGATTTTTTATACTGATGATCTGTCTAGGGTTGTGAGTGGGTTATTAATGTCACCAGTTATGATGGTGTTAGAGTCAATATCTTTCTTTAGTTTTCCTAGAAGCTGCTTTATGAAAGTTGGCACTCCTATGTTGAGTGCATATATGTTTAGGATAGATATTTCTTGTTAATAGAGTGAACCTTTTATCATTATGTAGTGGCCTTCTGTATCTTTTAAATTTTTGATAGCTTAAATGGTATTTTGTCTGAAATTAGGATCGCAACTCCTCCTTTCTTTTGTGTTCCATTTGCCTAAGATTTGTTTCCCATCCTCTTACTTTGCTTCTGTGCATGTCCTTTCTAGTGAGATGGGTCTCTTGAAGGCAGTATATTGTTGCCAGGTGATATTTTATCCATTTTGCCATTCTATGTCTTTTCAGTGGTGCATTTAGTCCATTCATATTCAGGCTACTTATTGAAATGTGAGAGTTCGTCACTATCATAGAGTTCTTATAGAGTTCTTGTTCCTCCACTTGGTTTTTTGTCTTTCTTTTGGTTTTGGGGTTGGTTCATGTGTATTTTATTCTTTTCCTGTACTCTTGTGAAGAACGTTGTTCGTTTTTCCTTTTCTTCTGTGTTTAGTACTTTCTTAAGTGTTTCATGTAGAGGTGGTCTGGTGGCACCATAACTTCTTAGGGATTGGATATTTTGGAAGGATTTTAATTCTCCCTCACTGATGAAGCTTAACTTGGTTGGGTAGGTTATTCTTGGTTGAAATTTTTAATCTTTTAGGACTTTGAAGATAGGGCTCCAAGCTCTCCGAGCGTGCAGGGTTTCTGTAGATAAATCTGCTGCTATTCTAATTGGTCTTCCATGGTAGGTGATCTGGCCTTTTTCTCTTGTTGCCTTTAGGATTTTTTCTTTTATACCTACTTTGTTTAGGCATATTATTATGTGTCTGGGAGTTGGTCTTCTCATTTATTTTCTTGCAAGGGTTCTCTGAATCTCTTGTGTTTGAATTTTTGCATCAATGATTAGATAAGGGAAGTTTTCTTGAATAATCTCTTGGAAGTTTGTTCCAGTGTGGTCTTTGTCTCTCTTTCTGCCTCAGGAAGGCCAATTACTCTTAGGTTCGGTCTCTTGAAATAATCGCTGATCTCTTGCAGGTTTTGTTCTGTCTTTTTAAGCTTGTTTTCTGTGTTTTTAAGAGTTCGGGTTAGTTCTATATTTTGGTCCTCAAGCTCTGAGATTCTTTCTTCTGATTGGCTAATTCTGCTTTCCATGCTTATCAGTTTGTTGTTTATTTCATTCACAATATTCTTTATTACTGTTATCTCAGTTATCAGCTTCTTCCTAGTTTCTTCTTATCTCTCCTCAATTCTTTTTAATCTCTCCATTAATGTCTTGATATCTAGATTTGTAGTTGGAGACCAGTCATTCTGGGGGGCTCTTCATTTTTTGCGTTCTGCAGTCAGTTTTCTCAGTGTCTGCCCTCCTAGGGGTCTGGGAGAGACCCATATTCTTCTTTTAGTTTTTCTTCACTCGTGTAGATTTCTCTCTCTCTCCCTCTTTCCCTTCCCTTCTTTAATTCTGTTTCAGGGAAGGTGACGCTGCTTTTGCTTTGCTTGTGCAATCTCCTGTTCTTCCTGATGAGGGTCCTCTGGCTTTGTTCACTTTTGGGGCTGGAGTGTGGGCTGTGGGCTGTACTTTTTGCAGTTATGAGGTTAATTGAGGGGGAAGCTGTGATTCAGAATCTATCTGCTGATTCCAGCATCCACCAACAGGTGTATGGGCACACTGGAACCTATTTCCCACTGCCTTACAATCTGTCTGTGCAATGGAATGTAGGTTTGGTCCCTGGAAGAAAAGGAGGTACAAAAGAGGAAAATAATGGAGAAAGAGGGGGTCAATAAGAAGTTACAAAGAGAGAAGAGTAAGAAGGAAAACAGACATACATTCCAACTAACAGGTGAAAAAGAGACACAAGGCCAGAGAGAAGTGAAAAAGACATGCAAGCAAAATTCCCTAAAGAATACCAGTAGCTACACAAAGACCGAACAATAAAATCATGCCTTTTGATGCAATCTCCCCAACACAAACAGATAGTATAAGTCAAAAAGCAAACAAAAGTGAGCAAAACAAGCAGTTAAAATGATAAAGCCAAGAGTCAAAATAAGAAATCTGACTAGCTGTGGAATCTTTCCTGAGTGTCTAACGTCTCTTTAGCTCTGATCTCCAGCCTCTCCCCTTTGTTTTCATTGCAGGCAGCTAGATTTACTCACTGCTTGGGTTTGTTCTTTTAGCCTCCTGCCTGAGAAGTCTGGGACACTTAGTTGCCTGTGTGTGATTCAGAGTAGGGGAGGGAATTGCCTCCTGTTTAGCGACGTTACCTTAGGAACCGAGGTGGAGTCTGCTCATAGTGGGTGGGGCAATGCAAATCTCTGCCTGGAAAATGACCTAGGTAGCAACTTCTCTTTCACAGATCTTTTCTCTCCGCTCATCTGGGTCCCTGGGCGATCCACTATGATGGGCTGTGGTGGCGTGTGAAGCACCAGGGATCAGCTACACAGCTGGGGGCTGGATCCAGTGTGCCAACAGCAGGCTGGGGTGGAGGAGGGAGTTGGGAATTCTCTCCTCTAGAGCTGAGAGCCTCCGATCAGCACCTCCTTAACATATGCTGCTCCAAGCCAGGCTCGGTGGCTTAGCCTATAATCCCGTACCTTTGGGAGGCTGAGGTGAGTGGATTGCCTGAGCCCATGGATTTGAGACCCACCTGGGCAACTTGGCGAGACCTCATCTCTACAATCAATCAAAATGAGCTGGGTATGGTAGTGCACGCCTGTAGTTCCAGCTACTTGGAAGGCTGAGGCAGAAGGATCACCGGAATCCAGCAGGTCAAGGCTACGGTGGCTGGGAGTGGCCACTGCACTCCAGTCTGGGTGACAGAGTGAGATTCCAACTCAAAAAAAAAGGTATGCTGTTCCCTTACACTAGCATGGGGTCACACGCTGGGTGCCTCAGCCAGGGTGGGCCGAGAGCTCCAGAGCTCCAAAGGGCAGACAGTGAGTGACGAGAGTGGTCCTGGGCCCCTCACAGGGTACTTCAACCAGAAATGGAGCCGGTCTCTCTGAGGGACAGGCATCCAGAGCCTCCCTGGGTGACCGGTGGCTTGGTGCTGGGTGCTGGGCAAGACGATGTATCCGGGGAGGGAGCTGAGACCCGAAACTCCCATGCAGGCGAGGATCATGTATAGTGGAGCAGCAGCAGCCAGAGGCCACAATATCCAGCCCTGCCTGGGACTGAGGGTACCCGGGCCTCAGACTGGTGTGGCTGGTGGTGGGCAGGGGCTGGAGGCAGGAAAGTAAGAGTCTTTTTGGGAACTCACATTTGGAGAATCTCACAATTCCACCTATGCTGTTGCCATCTTACCAAAACACCCATGAATTTCTTTATTGTTATTTCCAGGTCTGAGAAAAATGATGTTGATAAGTTGATGGGTATTGCGCTGAATCTATAGATTTCCCTTGGTAGGGTGGACATCTAAACATGTTAACTTTTTCACTTCATGAGCATGGAATATTTTTCCATTTGATTGTGTCTTCTTTGGAGACACCCTTAAGGAAATTGAAATAGGCAGTCATTTCCTGATCAAAACTCCAGATGCCCATGCCATAATATAAACAAGTTGAATTTCATCAAACTGACAAACTTCTGCAGAGCAAATGAAACCATCAAGAGAACAAGGAGACAGCCAACAGAATGGAAAAAAAAATATCTGCCAACTGTGTGTCTGACAAAGGCCTAACACCAGGATCTACAAGGAACTCAATGTGCCAAAAGGAAAAAAATAAACAGCTCTATTAAAAAGTGGGCAAAAGTTATGAATAGATGTTTCTCAAATGATGACATATGAGCAACCAACAGACACATTAAAAAATGCTAAGCCTCACTAGTCATTAAAGAAATGCAAATTAAAACCACAATGAGATACTACCTAACTCCAATCAGGATGGCCATCATCAATAATTCAAAGAACTTCAGATGCTGGAGAGAATACGGAGAGAAGGGAAAACTAGTATAGTACAACCTCTGTAGAAACTAGTACAATCTCTGTGGAAAACAGTTTGGCAATTTGTAAAAGATCTAAAAATCGACCTTCCATATGACCCAGCAACTCCCTTCTGGGAATATACCTGGAGGGACTCAAATCATTCTATAAAGAAGATACTGGCACACACATGTTTATTGTAGCATTATTTGCAATAGTAAAAAACATGCAGCTAACTGTGCTGCCAATTGAAAGTGAACTAGATTTTAAAAACATGGTGCATATTCATGATGGAATATTATACAGCCCTAAAGAAGGATAAAATGATGGAATTCATAGCGACATGGATGGATTTAAAGTCTATAATACTGAGTGATCTGTCACAGAAATAAAGAATTGAGTACCACATGTTCTCACTCATAAGCAGACCCTGAACATTGACCAAAGTACTATAAGAAAGGGATTGGCAATAGCAGGAAACTGCCAGGGGAAGGAGGTGGGCATATAACATCAATAAAGGTAACTGATCTCAAATCAGGCAAAGTGGGGACCAGTAGGAGGCTTCAACTTTACCTGCACGATGACTACTTTATACCTAATCCTGAATTGTACTCTACATCTTTAAAATAAAAAAAGAGTGAAAGATATCTCAAACAAATAGAAAACATGACAAAACAAGACAAAACAAAAACAAAAAAACAAGCAGGAGTAGCTATACTTATGTCAGATAAAACTGATTTTAAATCAAAAACAGTAATAAAGTACAAAGAAGGTTATTATATAAGCAAAGGACTAAATTCAGCAAGAGGATATGACTATCTTAGCTATATATGCACCCAACATCAGAGCGCCAAAATTCACAAAGCAAATATTACTAGATCTAAGAAAGGATAGACTGCAATAAAATAATAGTGGGGACTTTTCCATCCTACTCACAGCACTAGAAAGATCAAGATAGAAAAATAACAAGGAAACATTGAATTTAAATTTGACTTTAAATCAAATAGACTTAGCAGACATTTATGGAACATTCTATCCAATAACAACACATTATATATTTATGAATATATATATTCATAAAACATTCTCCAAGATAGATCACATGTTAAGCCATATAACAAGTCCTAACAAATTTTTAAAAATTGAAATCATTTAATCTTATCAGACCACAATGGAATAAAGCTAGAAATTAATACCAAGAGAAACTTCAGAAACTATGCTAACACACAGAAATTAAACAGCATGCTCCTGAACAGTCACTGGTTCAATGAAGAAATTAAGACTGATATAAACATGTTTTTAGAAAAAAATGAAAATACATTATATCAAAACCTATGGGATATATCAAAATCAGTGCTAAGAGAGAATTTTATAACTTCACATGCCTATATCAAAAAAGTAGAAAGATCAGACATTAATAATTCAACATTGCACCTCAAGGAACTAGGGAAACAAGAACAAACCAAATCCAAATTTAGCATAAGAAATAAATAGCAAAGATCAGAACAAAACTAAATGAAATGGAGATTTAAAAAAATACTAAGGTTCTGTAGTGGCTTATGCTTGCAATCCCACTACTCTGGAAGTCTATGGTGGGGAGGATTGCTTGAGCCTAAAAACACAAGACTTTCCTGGGCAACATAGTGAGACCTCATCTCTACAAAAGCACAAACATTAGCCAAGGCTGAGGTGAGAGCATTACATTAGCTATGCAAGGCTGCAGTGAGCTATGATTACACCATTACACTCTAGCCTGAATGACAGTTTGAGATCCTGTCTCAAAAAAAAAATCAACAAAATGTAAGTTGGCTCTTCCAAAAGATAAACAAAATCGATAAACCACTAGCTAGTCTAACCAAGAAAATAAAAGATCTAAATAGACACAAGTAGAAATGAAAAAGGAGACATTACAAATGATATCACAGACATAAAAAAGATAATCAGAGACTATTATAAATAGCTACATGCTCACAAATGAGGAAACTTAGTGGAAATATATAAACTTCTGGAAACACACAACCTACTGTGATTGAACCATGACAAAATCGAACTCCTGAACAAAGCAATAATGTGTAGCACAATTGAATCAGTAATAAAAACAAAACAAAACTCCCCAAACAACAAGAAGTTCAGGATCAGATGGAGTCATAGCAGAATTTTACCAAACATACAAAGAAGAACTAATATCAATCTTCCTGAAACTTTTCAGAAAATTGAAGAAGAGGAAATTCTATGAGGTCAGTACTACTGTGATACTAAAGTCAGACAAGGATACAACAACAAAAAATAAAACTACAGACCAATATCTCTGATGAACATAGATGCAAAAATCCTCAATGAAACATTAGCAAATTAAATCCAATAGCATACCAAAAAGATAATTCACAATGATCAGTTGGGATTTACTCTCAGGAATGGTTCAACATATGCAAATCAATAAGTATGATACATCACATAAAGAGAATTAAGAAAAAAATTATATGATCGTCTCATTAGATGCAAAAAAAGTTTTTGATAAAATTCAGTATGACTTCATGATAAAAATTCTCAAAGAACTGGGCACAGAAGTAAAATTACCTCAACATAATAAAGGCCAAACAAATCCACAACTAATATATAATGAATGGGTAAAAGCTGAAAGAATTTTCTCTAATAACTTGAACAAGATAACTTATAAGATAAAAGTGGCCACTTTCACCACTTATATTCAATATAGTACTGAAAGTTCTTGCCAAAGCAATCAGAAAAGAGAAATAAATAAAAGACTTTCACATTGGAAAAGAGAAAGCAAAATTTTCTCTATTTGATGAATATATGATCTTATATCTAGAAAACCCTAAAGACACCATGAAAAAAAAACTTAGATTTGATAAATGAATTCAGTAAAATTTCAGGACACAAAATTAATGTACAGAAATCTGTACACGAATAAAAATCTAGTTGAGGACCAAATCAAGAAGAAAATTACATTTACTATAGCAAAAATAACAACAAAAAAGTAGGGGCAAATTTAAGGAGGTAAAAGAGTTCTAGAAGGAGAACTACAAAACACTGATAGAATAAATTATAGATGATACAAAAATGAAAAAAGAAATTCCCATGCTCATGGATTGCATTGTTAAAAATGACCATACCACCCAAAGCAATCTGCAAATTAAGCACAATCCTTATCAAATTACCAATGACATTTTTTCACAGAATTAAAATAACAACTCGAATTAGTAGAAAAAAAATAGAATTAGAAAAAAATAATTCTAAAATTCATACGAAACAAACAAACAAAAGAACCCAAATCACCAAGGCAATCCTAAGCAAAAACAAAAAACAAAGCTGGAGGCACCTTCAAATAATACTGTAAGCCTATAGTAACCAAAACAGCATGGTACTGGTGTAAAAATAGATACATAGATCAATGGAACAGAATAAAAGAATCCAGAAATAAGGTCACATACCTACAACCAATTGATCTTTGACAAAGTCAGCAAAAATATATACTGATGGAATGGCACCCTATTCAATAAATGGTGCGAGAAAAATTGAATAGTCATATGAAGAAGAATGAAGCTGGACCCAAATCTCTTACCATTTAAAAAAATTAACTCAAGATAGATTAAAGTCCTAACCATAAGATCTGAAACTATAAATATCCTAGGAGAAAACCTAGAAAAAACTCTTCCAGACATAGCTTAGGCAGAGTATTATTACCAAGTCCTAAAAAGAAATGCAAGAAAAACAGACAAATGAGATTTAATGAAAATAAAAAACTTCTGCACAACAAAAGAATCAACTGAGCTAACAGATAATCTATGAAATGGGAAAACATGCTTGTAAGCTATGCATCTGACAAAAGACCAATATCCAGAACATACAAGGAACTCAACTCAATGAGAAAAACAAACAAGCAAAACAAAACAAAAACCTCCTTACTAAATAGGCAAAGGACATGAACAGATATTTTTCAAAAGAAGACACATAAGTGATCAACAAACATACAAAAATGCTCATCATCACTAATCATCAGAGAAATGTAAATTAAAACCAAATAAGATACTATCTTACATCATTAACAGTAGCTATTAGTAAAAAATAATTTTAAAAAAAGCAGTTGATGAGGATGTAGAGAAATGGGAGTGCTTACACACGGTAGGTGATAATGTAAATTAGTACAACCTATGTGGAAATTAGTTTGGAGTTTTCTCAAAGAACTAAAAGTAGAACTGGCATTTGATCTAGCAATTCCACTTCTGGGTATCTACCCAGAGCAAAAGAAATTGTTATATAAAATAGATACCTGCACTCATATTTTTATTGTAGCACTATTCACCATAGCAAAAATAAGGAATCAACTTGTGTTCATCAACAGAGGATTAGATTAGGAAAATGTGGTATGTATATATACCACGGAGTGTTACACAAACATAAAATAATAAAATCTTGTCTTTTGCAGCAACATGGATGGAACTGGGGCCACTAGCCTGAGTAAAATAGCTCAAAAACGGAAAGGAAATACTGCATGCTCTCACTTATAAGTAGAAGCTAAACAATTGGTGCACATGAACATAGAGTGGAATAATGGATGTATTGAAACTACAATAGGTGGAAGGGTAAGAGGGAGTGAGGGTTGAAAAATTATCTATTGGTTACAATGTCCACCATTCAGGTGATAGATACAGTAAAAAAAAAATTCTAAAATTCATACAAAACAAACAAAAGAACCCAAATCACCACTTTGCCACTATGCAATATATGCATGTAAAAACCTGTACTTGTATCTTCTAAAGATAAAAATTTAAAAGATCACCTGAGAATATTGTAAATATGATTTAGAAATCTATGGGATGATGAAAAATTAATTTTTGGAAGAAAATTTACAGGATTAAATGCATATAATGGAAAAGAAGTAAACTAAAATTAGTGATCTAAGTCTGAGCTTAGAAAACTTGACATGGAAAAAGATAAAATCAAATCCAAAGGAAACATAAGAAAATAAATGACAAAAATTAGAGTAGAAATCAATGAAACTAAAACAGAAATCAAGAGATAATAAATTTTTTGAAAATTGTTTTTAAAAAAAAAAAATCAATAAAAGCAATAAGTCTCTAACCAGGGTACCTGAGAAAAAAGGAGAGTAAACACCAATTGCTATCAAAAATGAAAGAGAGTATATCATTACAGTTCCCAGGCACATTAAAAATATAATAATGAAGTATTATGAGCAGCTATTTACCCACAAATTTGGTAACCTAAATAAAATGGACCAATTTATTATAAGATACAAACTGTCAAAACTCACACAAGAACAAAGAGACAATCTGAATAGGCATATATCTATTAAAGAAATTAAAATCACTATTAATTATATTCCAAAGCAAAAAACACAAGGCCCAGATGGGTTTACTTGGAGTTATACCGATTATTTAAATAAGAAATTATAGTAATTCACTCCAGTATCTTTCAGAAGCTAGAAAGAGAGAGAATTCTTCCTTATTCTATGTGGCCAACACCATCCTAATGTTAAAGACAAAAACATTGCAAGAAAGAGAGCTGTAGAGCACTGTCTGTTATGGACATATGCAAAAATGCTCATCATTATATGAGCAAACAGAATATGAGAATGCATAAAAAGAATTGTATGTCAAGACCAAGTAGAATTTATATCAGGTATACTAAAGATGGCTCAACATTCAAAAATCAATTAATGTAATTAATCACATCAACAGGCGGAAGAAGAAAATCACATGATCATATCAATAGATGTAGAAAAAAGCATTAAGCAAACTCCAACACCCATTTATAATAAAATCTCTTAGTAAGTTAGAAATAAGGGGCAGCTCTCCTAACTTGATAAAGAACATCTACAAACAGCCTATAGCTAACATGAGAGTTAATGGTCAAAAACTGAAGTTTTCTCACATAATTGAGCAAAAAAGCAAGGATACCCCTTTCCACTACTCCTTTTAGCCTCACTCACTACTCTTATTAATATCACCTATAGCATTAGCTAGTGTGATATGGAAAGAAAAAAGAATTATATACACATGGGGAAGGAAGAAACAACTGTCTATATTCATAAATGTCATGATTGTCTAAGTATAAAACCTAGAGGAATCAACAAAAAACCTGGAACTGATAAGTGAGGTTGCAAGATACAAGGTTAATACCCAAAAGTCTATTTCTTTCCCATATATCACCAATGAGCAAGTGGAATTTAGAATTCAGAATTAAACATATATTACCATTTATATTAGCACAATAGCATAATGTATATGTTTAGGCATATATCTAACAATATATATGAAGATGTTTATGAGGAATACTCTAAAACTTTGATGAAAGATATCAAATAACTAAATAAATTGAGACGTTTCATGTTCATGAAAGGGAAGACTCAAAATGTCAAGATGTCAGTTTTTCCCAACTTAACTTTTAGGTTTAACATAATAACAATCAAAATCCCAGCAAATGATTTTGTGTACTTTGAAAAACCGATTTTAATATTTATATGGAGAGGGAAAACATTAAGAATAGACAACTCAATATCAAAGGAGAAGTAAAAAGTTAGAGCACTGACACTACTTATTTAAAGATGTACCAAAAACTATACCCTGGTATTGTTAATATAATAAATAGACCAAGGGAACAAAATAGAGAGCCCAGAGTAGATAGATTCACGTAAATACATCTACCTGATATTGGACAAAGGAGGAAAAGCAATACAATAGCACAAAGATACTCTTTTCAATAAATGGTGCTAGAGTGACTAGGCATCTGTTTGATAAGACGAATCTTGACACAGACCTTATGCCAGTCACAAAAATTAACTCAAAAGTGATTAGAGATCTATATATAACATTCAAATCTGTAGAACTTCTAGAAGATAATGTAAGATAAATCTTAGATGATGTTGTGTGCAGTTTTTAGAAATAACACCAAAGTTATAATACATAAAAGAAATAATAAACTAGACTTCATTAAAATTAAACATGAAACACACTATCAAGAGGATGATAAGAAAAACCATAAACAGGTAGAAAATATTTGCAAAAGACATACGCAATAAAAGACTGTTATCCAAACTATGCAAATAACTCCTAATAAGAAAATAAACAATTTGATTAAAAAATGGGAAAATATCTGAATAGAATCCTTAGCAGAGAAAAGATACAGATTATAAGTAAATCATATGAAAAGATGGCCACCATCATGTCATTTGTTAATTGCAAATTAAAACAACAATGAGATACCACTACACACCTTAGTAAACTAAAATCTGAAACATTGAAAACTCCAAATACCAGTAACAACGCGGAGCAACAAGGTCTCTCATTCATTGCTTGTGGGAATGCAAAATGATTAAACCACTTGGGAAGACAGTGTGACAATTTCCTACAAAACCAAACTTATTCTTTAGCATAATATTCATCAACTGCTCTCTTTGGTGTTTACCCAAATGACCTGAAAACTTATGTCCACATAAAACTTACACATAGATTTTTATAGCAGCTTTTCTAATAATTGCCCAAACTTGGAAATAACCAATCTAATAATTGCTCAAACTTGGAAATAATTCACTATCTGAGTGGAAAAATAAGTTGTTACAGCCAATGGACTATGATACAGTTCTTAAAAGGAATCAAGCTATAAAAAACCATGAAGGAAGCTTAAACTTATATCACCAAATGCCAGAAGACAGTCAGAAAATTCTGTGTGCTATTGGTCTCAATTATACAATATTCTGGAAAAGGCAAAACTTTGGAGATGGTAAAAGATTAGTGATTGCCATAAGTTAGGGGGAAGGGAGGAATGAATTGGCATGTAACAGAGAATTTTTAGGACAATGAAACTATTCGGTGGCTCAGCGTGTAATCCCGCACCTTTGGGAGGCTGAGGTGAGTGGATTGCCTGAGCCCGCAGGTTCGAGACACGCCTGGGCAGCGAGACCTCATCTCTACAATAAATCAAAAACTAGCCGGGCATGGTAGCGCATGCCTGTAATTCCAGCTACTTGGAAGGCTGAGGCGGAAGGATTGCTGGAGCCCAGCAGGTCGAGGCTGCGGTGGCCGGGAGCGGCCACTGCACTCCAGTCTGGGTGACAGAGTGAGACTCTAACTCAAAAAAAAAAAAAAAAAAAGAAAGAAAGAAACTATTCATCCAATACTATAAAGGTGGGTACATGTCATTGTCCATTTGTTGAAACCCACAGAATAGACAACATCAAAACACCAAAACTGAACACTGAACATTAAGATGAACTATGGACTTTGGGTCATATTTATGTATCAAGGTAGGTTCACTGATATTAACAAATGTACCACTGTGGTGAGTGATGTTGATAGTGATGGCAGCTGTGCATGTGTGAAGATATTGGGTACATATGAACTCTCTGTGCTTTCTGTTCAATTTTGCTGTGAACCTAAAACTGCTCTAAAAATAAGTTGTTTATTAAAAAGAAAAGGTAGCAAAGAAGAAACCTAGTGGTAAAAATTGAGGAAAATTTTCCCTTTACTTGATTCTTTTGATGTATGTGGCGTACTGGTCACACACCATAGAGAAAACAGTGGGAAAGACATGAAAATAAAGAACAAAATAAAATCACCTAATATGGTTGACACATTGATCACTCCTTTCAATTCATGGACTGACAAAGAGATATTTATATAAATTGACATGAGATGGTGAGTCATGGATTAAAAAGTGTTAAATAACTTGTATGAGTTCACACAACAGTTTAAACTGTGCCTACATGGAACTTCTGACTCAAAGATTTCAGGCAGAAATGTCTTTTGGCAACCATCTAGTAGAGGGCAAAAGATATTTTCAAAGTTAAGCAAACATTGTGGGTGGATCCATTCACATGTTGAAAATATTGAAGCACCAGTAGTCATATTTCCATTGGCTTTGTGTGGATTGTAGAGGCTAGTTAGGGAGGCAAGGAGGGGTGGGGAAAATTGTTGGGACAAAATGGCAAGGACTTGGGAAATGAAACAAGCCCAGAAAGGAAGGATCTCCCTGGGTATTTAGGGGATACCCAAATACTTTTTCTTGTGATAATTAACAGAGAAGTTGTTCTTTTTTCACTAAAAGCTGAAATAATAGTAAAAAGTTTCAAAAAAATTTTCATCACTGCACAATATTTACAGTAATAGTTGCAAACAACTTTGTGTAGATTACATTTGCAGAATATCAGCATTTCATACATATGATTTGGTTTGCAGTATAAGAAATGGTTAAAGTTATCAAAATATAGTTTAATTGTACAATAAACTAAACTATTCTTTTTGAAGTTTGACCTTTGAACAAATAGAATATCAATACTTGTATGAGACAGTAACCGTTGTTACAGACTGTCATGCAATGTTGACCAGGAAAGGCACATAAGACAGTGATGTTACAAAATAAGTGGCTTCAGTATAAAGGGAGAATTTACTGTTTTATAACATTAATCCTTGACCAGCTTGGATTGTCATAACAAAATACCCTGGAGTGGGCAGCTCAATCAACAAGAATGCATTTCTCATAGTCCTGGAGACTGGAAAGTCCAAGTTCAAGGTGCTAGCCAATTTGGTTTCCTATACTGGCTTTCTTACTGGCTTTCTAGATAGCTGCCTTCTGGCTGTGTCCTCATATGGTGAAGAGAGAAAGTGAGTACTGATCTCTCTTCCTCTTTTTTTTTTTTTTGAGTTGGAGTCTCACTCAGTCACCCAGACTGGAGTGCAGTGGCTGCTCCCGGCCACCTCAGCCTCGACCTGCTGGGCTCTAGAGATCCTTCCGCCTCAGTCTTCCTAGGAGCTACCATGCCCGGCTAATTTTTTTGATTTATTGTAGAGATGAGGTCTTGCCAAGTTGTCCAGGTGGATCTCGAACCTGTGGGCTCAGGCAATTCACTCACCTCGGCCTCCCAAAGCGTGGGATTACAGTCTGAGCCACCAAGCCCAGCCTCTCTTCCTCTTCTTATAAGGATCCTAAAATCAACACATGGGCCCTACTCTTGTGATCTCATCTCAAATATCATCACATTGGGAGTTAGGGCTTTAACATATTAATTTGAGGGGACACATTCAGTCCACAGGAATCCTCAGAAAAAATCTTTGATATAGGTATTATTAAATCCATTTTCTGGGTCAGGAAATAGAAACCCAAAGAGATTAAAATATATATTTAAAGTTTAGTGCCTGTTACCACTTCCTGAATCCCCCACTGGTTACTCACACAGTTAAAGTGTTTTATCACTTTTCCAGAGAGGAGGAGTTCTATTTACCTACACAGATATTTATAATGACAGCCATACATAATATTTGGGTACAGCTATGCATTTGTGCAGTTACATGGATGTGTTGAGAAGTTTTGTTTGCAAGCAACATAATGACTTGACTAACTTTAGAAAAACATGGAATTTGTAGGCATGATTACAAGGGGTTGTTCAGAATGGGTGGACAGGCTGAAATACCGGTTAAAGAAATTAGGCCTGCTCTGGGGACTTCGTCAGCAGAGGCATGTGTTTCTCATTAGACCTTCAGTTCACTTGTATTTCCATCCAAACTTTCATTTTCCCTAGTAAGAGATTCTTATAGTCTTTAGCCATTTTACATGAAGATCATGTGGGTTATGAGATATGTGAGAGGTGAGGTTAGCAACACTGATATGCTGAGGGGACAATTGGTACTTGTGTATGTGATATGTATGTGTGTATGTAAGTGTAGTTCTACACATTTATATACATAAGCATATGACATTTGTATTTGATTACAGTATACTATAAAGATTGCATTATAAAACATTAGTCTGATTATTTTGGTTTAAATTTTTTTTTGTCTTTTAAAAAGTCTTGAACTTAGATGTTGTTAAGGACTAATATATGCACAGGGAGGACTGAAGATATTTTACAGAAAAAATTTTCTGCCCAGAGTACGCTAATCTAGTCCCTAAACCTTGAACCTGCATACTGTACCTGAAAAAGAACCAATGCTTTTCAAGGGTTTTATGCTTAATACTTAACTCTACAAAGTGCTGGACAGAAGCATTAATTTCTTTCACATTTATTCATCAATTTTCCTTCATAAAAGGAGTAGAGGGACCTAACAAGAGAAAATACAGTGGGCAGTACTAAAGTTTCTAACTTAATGGTGCTGAATTTTTAAGAAGAAAGTTTTTGGGCATATTAACAACCACTGAAAACTTGGCTATACATTTCACTTTAAAAATATTTTAAAGTTATATCATAGATATAAATTTTGTTGCTTCTTTAGGCCTGCAACTTAAGGATTTCTTCTGATCCTATAAAACAGCTTGGTACTTTTTCTAAAAAAAAAAATGTAGCATAATTGACATTGTGAAGATCTATTTCCCTACATGCTGAGAGTGACCAAATTTACCAATTTTACCATCATTTATCATTCTAGTTATTTCTTTCTCTTTTTTAAGCTTTTTTTGTAGAATTGATAGGTACAAATGCTACCAAAAAAATCTGTTCATAGAAAATATTATAAGTTTTCTCCAAAAACAGGTTGTTTGAATACAGCAAAAAATGAATAAAAATGAATTTTTGTTTGTTAACTTTGTTTTGTTCTAGGTGAGAGATGGAATCCTGTGGAAGGAATAATTTTCCTTCTTCATCTGTAAGAGTGCATCACTTTGCTCATTTGATCTCTTAGAGGAGAAATATTAAGTAATGGATTTTTCTTCATTTATACATTCTATGTTGATTATTTGAACATCCCTAAAAAGGAAATAATCAAGAATTATGATGGATCGAATTCATATTAAGAAATATGAAAACACAGACTTCTGTGCCCCAGAAACATTCATTCAGCATGCCAAGCAAACATCTAGAACTTGAAGCCTGTAGACAGACTTTTCCCGGATACAGCTTCTGCTGCTTTCTCCTACTTGCAATTCTGGAATACTGCAAGAAGACAAGTTGCCAATAATAGGGTAACTGCCCTTTGAGGTATGATGTACCGTGAGGCTCAACTTTAATTTGGAGCAAGTGTTTTTGATGAAAGTGGTTACATTTTTCTGATGAATTCTGAGTTGGCTTCTAGTGGAAAGTAAGTACTACTCAATGCAAACTTTAATGAAGATGATTTCTGAGAGCTTCATAAGTTATGTGTGTGTATAGAGAATAAGAGAGGAAGGAGGTAGATAACTCCCTGAGCCAAGTTTTACACTTGTCATATGTGGGAGTTTCCAGAATCTTAAAAGGCAGTGAAAGCATCCTATATGTAAACTGTGCTTTAAGTAGGTGAAGACTTACATCATCCATGAAAAGAAATAGGGAAAATATTCATATTTTTTCTGTCTCAGTTAAAACTGCAAAATATCCAGAAGCCCAGGAACTTCCCACTTGATGCACTGTTGCCAAGAATGGTGGCCCTATATTATATTTTTCTACCCTGTCAATATCCAAAGTAGGAATGCTGTTCCTGCAAATGGCTCAGCATACCACCCCACCAAAGTAGTAGCAGACAGTGTCTCTATTATGTATAGTCCGTGTGTTCTTCCAGATGGAAGTGATTTATGGTCTAAATTCCAGGTGTAAAAATAGTGTACTTATTAAAAACTTTTATATAATCAGGGTTTTTACCTGACTGGGGGTGGGAATGAAAACATTGCCACTCAGAAAATCATCTTCATGGAAATGGACTCGATTCATTGGTTCCCTATAGGATGACTTGAAGAATAAAAGTGTATTGCTAAATCTACTATATCGCAGTCACTGTAACACCAAGAAGTCCTGTAAATGAGAGCAAAACAAATATGGCTGCTGTACAGAAACCAATAGTATAAAGTAGTTCTAAAAAGTTCAAACTTGTGCATCCAACAAGGTGTGGGCTGCCACTTACTAGCTAGCTATATAACTTTAGGTAATTAATTTTCCCTCTGTAAATCTTAGTCTTCCTATGTGTATCGATAATACCATGGATCACATAAATTTTTGATGATTATGAATAAATAAAACAGCACTATGTCTAGCATATAATGATAGCTATATTATTATCATTATCACAAATATGATTTTATAAAATTAAAAGATTGAATCTCATGATTCATTATGTTGATCACCTTTATTCTACCCAAATACACATGATCTTTGTGTGCACTATACAAAAATGATATTCTCCACTTTCTGAGTGATTTGTCTAGTCACAATCACCATTTATCCTACTACAACTTCTCCTTGAACAACATGAGTTTGACCTGTGTGAATACACTTATATTGGAATTTTCTTCTACTTCTGCCACCTATAAGACTGTAAGACTAACCCCTCTTCTTCCTTCTTCTCAGTCTACTCCTTGTGAAGATGATGAAGAGGAAGACTTTTATGAGGATTCACTTCCACTTAATAAACAGTAAATACATGTTCTCTTCCTTATGATTTTTTTTTAAAGTGAGAAAGCAGGATTTATTGAGAAGCCAGAAAAGCTCCCACGGTGGGAGGGGGTCCTTATGATTTTTAATAACATTTTCTTTTCTCTAGTTTACTTTATTGTAGAAATATAGTCTATAATACATATAACATAAAATCTGTGTTAATTGCCTATGTTATCACTAAGGCTTCCAGTCAACAGTAGGCTATTAGTAGTTAAGTTTTTGGGAAGTCAAAAGTTATACATGAATTTTGGACTACATGCATGTCAGGATTCTTAACCCCTACATTGTCCAAGGATCAATTGTACTGTACTGTATAAGTTCTGGTCTGGTTTCAATAGAGCATTTAATTAAGATATAGGAATTAGCTTATGGTGCAATTGATTTCTGTTTCCAAAGGCATAGATCATTGCTTGGAAGACACAAGGTCTACATGAAATATTGGGCTATTACTTCATACTGTTGTTAAATTTAAAACTCTTTAGCTATATATTAGCCTTTCTTGAAATCTTAGCTCATTGAATATTACGACTTTTTGTGAAATAAAAAGGCAAATTGCCATCTCTGCAGACAATAAGTGCTATGGTGGTAGTAAGTATATTTTTCACAAAATAAGAATTGGAAACAAAATTAGAAGTAGCTATTAAGACTCCGGACTAGAAGCCAGGCTCGGTGGCTCAGCCTGTAATCTCGCGCCTTTGGGAGGCTGAGGTGAGTGGATTGCCTGAGCCCGCGGGTTCGAGACCTGCCTGGGCAACTTGGTGAGACCTCATCTCTACAATAAATCAAAAAAAATTAGCCGGGTGTGGTAGCGCGCATCTGTAGTTCCAGCTACTTGGAAGGCTGAAGCGGAAGGATCACCAAAGCCCAGCAGGTCGTAGCTGCGGTGGCCAGGAGCGGCCACTGCACTCCAGTCTGGGCGACAGAGTGAGACTCCAACTCAAAAAAAAAAAAAAAAAAGACTCCGGACTAGGTTTACTTTTTCATGCAATAAATCAATGATTATTTAGTTTGTTTTTATAGTATTTCTTTCTGCTTTCTGACTAGTTTTGGTGTAGTAGCTTTCATGCAAAATTTAGTTTCTGTTTCTCAGATCTTTCTACCCAGTCTCAGGAATTAGACCGTTTGTTCTCCAAAATTCTTCAGCTGTTACTTTATTGAGGTATTGCTTCTTGAACCTTTCCTAACTTTTGACCTGGAAAATTACTAAAAGCTGTGCAATGAAGATAGCAAAGCATTAGCAAGAAAAGACACAAATTGACAAGGAAATGTTGGAAAAAATATTCAGAGTCAGAATGATTGAAAGAATGAGTGAAGATGTTATGCACTGAGTTATAATACCATCAAAATTCAAAAACTACAAAGAAAAGTACAATAAAAATTCTGTTTCTTAAACTCTGTCTAACCACACATATTTTTCCCCAAAGCAAATAATGTGATTACTTTTTATAGACTTATATATTGTTCCACATAGATATATTTTTCTCTGTGTATATTTATCCTTATTTATAAGTGGTAATATGCTATGTACCTTGAAGTGCAACTGGCTTCTTTTATTTAACACATATAACTTGATGACTATTTAATATTAGTAAATAAAAATCCCCCTATTTCTTTTTATAGCTGTAGTGATGTCTGTTTAATCTGTTGTTGCTTTTTGATATGCAGTCTTTCCTCCTTAACCTTTTGCCATTACCTACCACACTGCAACGAACAACCTCGAACATATTCCTTTGTGCACACATGAGGATGTGTCACTCAGCATTCAGTTCTGAAAACAGAAATCACTCCATTTTAGAAATGCATGGATTTAAAACAGCTAGTTTTGTACTCAGAAGTCACTAGAGGGTTGTTGGCCCGGGTGTAACAGAGTCTCCAGAAAGACCTCAGCATTGACAGGCCATGAAAACTCTTCTGCATGCACCCTCGCAACTACCCTTGAAACATTACGTTCAGCCGGGCTCGGTGGCTCAGCCTGTAATCCCATGCCTTGGGAGGCTGAGGTGAGTGGATTGCTTGAGCCTGTGGGTTCGAGACCTGCCCGGGTAACTTGGCAAGACCTCATCTCTACAATAAATCAAAAAATTAGCCGGGCGTGGTAGCGTGCGCCTGTAGTTCCAGCTACTTGGAAGGCTGAGGCGGAAGAATTGCCGGAGCCCAGCAGGTTGAGGCTGCGGTGGCTGGAGCGGCCACTGCACTCTAGTCTGGGTGACAGAGTGAGACTCCAACTCAAAAAAAAAAAAAGAAAGAAATATTAGGTTCAAAAACATAACCCATACCTGCAATTCAGGGATCAGAAAGCCAAAGTAAAAAAAAAAAATTGCTTCCCTTGAAACTACCTCTTCTTAGGGTTTTATGGAATGGTGGAACGTCACTACAGAAAAAAGAACCTCACAACTTTATGACCTTGTTGGCCAGCAGAAAACAGTTAAGAGATAAAAAGATGTCTTTTCTTACTACTTCTGACTTCTAAATCTTACTTGACTACATGTAATTGATAAATTCTAATTTTCTTTTAGAACCCTAATTACATGGAGTCTGGGAAATTTTTATTTTCATCTTCTAGACTGCAACAGTATAAGCTGAGAAGGTATTATAGAAAAAGGCTAAAATCAAGGGTGAGTCTAACAGAGAATATAACTTTCATGTTAACTGACAATATTGTTCTAGTGAATTATTGTCACAGAAACATGAAATTTCCTCTAATGTGACTAACTGAAATGATGGGCTTTTATTGACAAGTGATATTTGATTATATCAGATCAAAACAAGACCTTCTTCTTATAAATATATTCCCTTTAGTCAAAGAATATAATTCCAAGACACAGAAAGGGTTAACCCCAGAGCACACAGGCAGAAGAACTCACAGATATACATATAACTCAAACCGTAGTAATTCACTCAGGAAAGTAAAGCTCAGGAAAGTGGGATTCATGGGTGATATCAAGCCCACACGCTCCACATAGGGGAAAAACGGCAGACAAAAAGAAAGCAAGCAATATTGAAGGACTATCTTCCTGATAAAATATTCAGGGTGGAAGTGATAATGTTAAAGGAGATCCTCTTGCAAAGTTGTTGAGTTGTTGTAATGAACAAAAGTTAAGATGCAGTGTAAGTGAAAGGGAATTCTTAGTAATTGTAATAGTAAGGTAATGGCCCATGACATTTATAATCAATCCAAATACAGAGAATGAAGCATAGCGGCTGCTGTTATGGATCTGTAGGAACTAAAAAAATGCATGATGCTGCTGATGCTAAACTTACATGAGTAAGAGGGAGCACATTTACTCACTGCTTGCTTGTAGAACACAAAATAGTACTGTGTAAATGGGAGCACATGATAGGAACTCCTGGAAAAAGTTTATATTAATAAATTTGTTTCTTATTGTTACTAATGATAAGTAACAATACTGTGATTTTAATGGAGAACCAACACTCCTTGGACTATAGAGAACAGTGGCCCAATTTTTCAGATGAATTTTTGAAAGGGCTGAGTACTAAAATCTGAGTTAGGTTTTATCTAAGGTCTGCCAAACTGCATTCTTTCATTTGCCTAGGCCAAAAAATGTGGAGTCATCTTTGACTTCTCTTTTGCTTCCTTTTTCTCTTTGAATCTACATTCACCCATTATAAAATCTTGTTAATTCTACCTTTAAAATTAGTCTGGGCACAGTGTTTCATGCCTGTAATCCCTTGTTTTGAGAAGCTGACATGGAGGATTGCTTATGTTGGGGATTTGAGTCCAACCTGGGCAATGTAGTGAGACCCTGTCTCTGCAAATAAAACTTTAAAAAAGAGCTGGGTGTAGTGGACTGCACTAGTAGTCCTTGCTACTCAGGAGGCTGAGGTAGGAGCATCACTTGAGCCTTGGAGTTTGAGGCTGCAGTGAGCTATGATCACACCATGGCACTCCAGTCTGGGTGACAGAGTGAGACCTTGTTTTTAAAGAACAAATAAGCAAACAAACAAAATTAATGCAGAACCTGGCTGCTTCTCACTACTACCACTGCAACCACTGTGGTACCAACCATCATCAATTCTTGCCTGATTTCTGCAACTATTCCTCTGCTTCTTGACTTGCTCTCTATGTCTATTTTCAACCTAACTTTCATAGCAGTCTTGAAAATCAGGTCATCCTTTACTCAAAATTCTGCAGTATCTCCTCTTTTAGCTTACCGAAAAAACTAAAGTCTGTACCTCTGCCTGAAGGGCTTAGGCAGTCATATGTGACCTGCTCAATCACTATCACTAGCGATCCCCTCTTCCTCGTCTCCCTGCCCCACCCACCTCATCTTTGCTTCCTTGGTCCTTCAACTGGCAGCAAGATCCAACACCAAGGCCCTTGAACTGGTGTTCCTCTTGCCAGAAATTTTCATGTTACTGTCTCACTCCTTTAAGCATTTTGTCAAATGTAAGTTTAAAAATATATTAACCTGATACCTTAAAGTGCAATCTGTCCTCCCACACATACTTACATCTCCTTGTCATCATTCCCTTTCCCCCATGACAGTTATCTTTTTAACTTGATTTATGCTATTCTTATTTATTATTTCTGCATAAAATAGTTTATTGTATCAATCTCCCTGCTTGATATGTACATTTACCTGTTTTGTTCATCAATGTATCCCAAACACTTAGAACAGTGTATGACTTAGAATGGGTACTCAAAAAATAGATGAATGTTTTTACTGGAAAGACAACCTCTTTGTACTGATAGCAGGTTTGGCAGGTACTCTAATAGTTCATATAAGGCTGTCATATTTAAGTAGGAAATCAACCAATGGGTTCTTATAGCCAACCCCCCTTTCCAATCCTCCATTCTCTTACTACCAGTGCTTGTTTATCGGAATTCATCAGAGAGAAGGATAATATAATGCCAGAGATTTTAACTCGAATACTCTCCAGATTTTAACTCTAATGATCTCCAGATTTTAACTCTACAACCCACTGACTGAATGGCCCAGAGGAAATTAGTCTTTGTATACATCAGTTTCCTCATTTATGAAATTAATATTCATTAATAGGGTTTTCCTCATAAGGGGGTTGATTTATTGTAGAGATAAGGTCTGGCCTGCCAGGCGGGTCTCGAACCCGCGGGCTCAGGCAATCCACTCCCCTCAGCCTCCCAAAGGCGTGGGATTACAGGCTGAGCCACTGAACCCGGCTGATAATGAGCTTTTTATAGTTTCATCTTCCAAACAAGAATTTATTATTTAACATTCCTATTTTTAACGAAGGTTAGGCCTCTTAACTAGGCCATCTGGATTATAACAGTTTAATTTTTAAAATTTGTTATTTTCAATTACTTCCATCTTTCAGTTACACATCTGAATTAACAGTTGTACTAGATTTGAATCCCCTTTGGGAACAAATATTTGCATAATTGATTAGCAACTCTTGATATTGTAGTTATTTTTTCAAGAACATCCTTTTATTAAATGTGGAGTTTTAAACCAAATGGAAATTATCCCTTTTGTTATATAAACCTACTTTCAATTTCTGAAACCATTACCTTAATGTTCAATGCTATTTCCCAGTTTGAAAGCTCATTTTGTGTGTATTTGAAATGATCATTGATATTATCAAGAACATGGCCAATAAGCCATAAAACTACTCAATTCATTACGAGTACAATTTATTTGTTACTTGGAAAGTTTTATTTCAGATTTCTCTGTAGGAGAGAGAATATATACGTAGCCATTCTCTGAGTGTAAGCATTTATTTTCCTATGCATAATTTATTTACAGTTTGCACTCTAGCTGTTAGATAAGTGTGCAACTAAGGCCATTGTGTTTAAAAAATGTATTACAGGAATCTGAGCTTTTAATGGAATCAGATAAGAAGGTGGAGAAACGTGCACAAGAGCTCAATCTTTATTTTATTCTTCCAACAGGCACAGGATAGCAGTCCACTGTGGACTAATACATTCCAATTTACAACAACTTCACCAGTGTGTGGAAGAGCATGGAAAAACACTCCAGAACAGCCTTTTGCAAACTGAGGGAAGTAATGTGTGCAAAGTCTTTCAAGACTGAATGAATTAAACCCCAATAAAGAACCTAACAAGTTATGTGTAACCAGCTGATTTCAACCTGAGTTTCAACTTTTCATCATTTTCTGATTCCTAAGGAGGATTTTGAATCAGTCATTGAAGATTGGAGTCAAATACTTCTGTATAAAATACCTCTTTAAACTTGTCAATCAAAGACAAAACAATCATTTAGCAAAGTAGCACTCTATGTAGGCCAAAAAGGAAACACCTGTCTCTTAATCTTTAACAGGCTTCAGATAATCATTGAAACAGATTTCAGCTACACTTCAGAGGACATTTACTTTTCACATCCGCTAACAAATGGCATGATGATATAGCCCATTTTTCTTTGTTTTTCAGTTGGATTAAAAGTTCTTCTTGAATGTTTCCAAATCTTGTAAGAATGTGCTTTGGAGAAGCTTGTAATATATATGAGAATATAGTAAAGCATTGTTAGTTATCTTTTATAAACATTTTAAAGATCTTGGATCAAAGGAGTATTCTATGGAGAACATTTTTAGTTATAAAAACAAAGTATGTTTTCATAGCTAGATAACCTTTATCTTTATTTTAGACCACAATTATTCTTTGTAGTGAATAAAAGGAAAGCAAAGGATGCATGTAGAGATGTTTCTTTCCTGAAAAGCAATTGTTCAGGATGGGTGCAGTTTCTAAAAGTGAGTAAGGTAAGGTGGGAACAGCAGGCCTTTGAATAATTTAAGACTGAAGCTGAGGAGAGTCGTCATTGCTAACTGTGAACTCATGGGCCCATGTAAATACAATATGGCTGTAAATCATATATAAAAATTGTTACAGATTTGGATGGAAAAAAATCTCAACTCATGATTTCCAAAAAAAGGACATTTCTCCAGGGAGGCTTCACAGTGCTGCATGGGAAGTAGCTATGCACTCAAATGTTTCCTAATATGAAAACTATTTCCAGATTTTACCCCAATCAATAAGTTGTTCTTCAAAATTTGTTGGAATATAATCTATTCCTTCAAATGTAACACAAAATAATACAGCAGAAAAGATATAGAAAATATAATTCTCAGGTCACAGTGGAGAGAGAAACACAGAAGCACAACACCATGGTAGACACCAAGAGAAAAAACATTTCCCAAAAATAGGTTGCATATTTTCTTGGAAGAAGGGATAGGAATATAAGGGTTAAGAGTTATGTGTCAATTAGAAACAAAATAAAGCTCTTTCTCTCTCTCTTTTTTTTTTTTTAAAGAACACTGACTTTAGGAGCAGTCAGGCTGTGTTTTTGCATTTTTATTACAACGTGTGGGTTTAGGCAGGAACCCTAAGGCTCCATTTCTTCATGTATAAAATGGGAATAATGAAAAGATAATAAATTAATTGATACAATGCTGTGAGAGTCCAGTACTTAATGCAGATAATAGAAAGCTAGGCACACAAGTGCTCAAGAGTTTGCTACTACTATCATTTGCTTCCAGACATCACTGATAAAAAGCTGTAGTTAAAGTAAATTTCAGCAAGTACCTGTGCAATATCTGAAAGCCTTTGTATAAGGAAACAACATGTACTTACAATCAATCAATAAGAGAAAAGAAATGTGTGACAAACAAGTGTGTCATCAGATTTAGGAAGAAAAACAACATGGAGTGAACTGGTGACAGGATTAAAATTAATTACAATATTCCTTGGAATTGGTATAAGATTTGTCCTTATTTTGTTGTCTATTTACTACTTCCCCTAACATGAGTCACTTTTGTTCTGAGAACACATTCATAAGTCCAATGTGTTTGCAAGTCTAACAAAGTTAGTATAGGCATTCAACTAACATAATTGGCTGGCTTGAGATACTTTTCACACAAATAATACATTACAAATGAACACAAAAAATAAAGAAGATATTTTTAATCTTACAAGACAACATGTGACAATGTACACCAGATACATGAACTAATTTTTGTGATTTAACATGTAAATGCATGTTCATATCTTTGAAAGTTTGCAACTTGAAAGTTCGTATGTAAGAGACTTATTATTAATATATTTATGACAAAATTAACTGCAGAGTGACCTACAGATGATTCTTATCTAAAAATGTGTGCTAATTTATTTTCAGTAATTACTTTTCATCTGTCTTAAATTAATAAACGTCTCCATTGTCTGGAAGATCTCTTCTGGTTTTTTCCCCTGTATCCTGCAGGAGTCTGGATTTTGATGCCCAGAGAAAGGAAGAGCTAAAAAATGGCATTCCTTTATAGGAATTTTGCCTTAACAAGCATCTTTTTGTGTTAATGTTACATACACACATTTGCATACATGTATTGGTCTTAACATGCTAAATGTTACTGCAGACTTCTAATGAGCTTTCATTCAGTATCATGGGTCTCTAAGGAAACAAAAGAAATACATTTTCTCTCTCTGTTCAGCTCTCATTTTTCTGACAAGCAGAGTTGTTACTCTTTAGTCACCTACTTTTTGACTATAAAACCCCTTATAAGGAAGGCAATGTTCCTGGATGAGTCAGGTTTGGCCAAGAGAGAGGAAGTCACTTTAGGTGTATTTAGTGGAAAGGAAATTAATATAAGGAATTTGAGGCTTAGACAACTACTGGAAAAGCTGTAAAAACAAAGATCAGAAAAACCTCTTGCAGGAAATCTGGAAGTGTAAGTGTAAGGATTTGATGGACACTACCAACAATGATTCTAGTTGCCAGCAGAGCTGAAACAGGAGTACAGGAGAATGTCCACAATAGAGTGAGCTGGACCTCATCTCCATTCCTCTCCAGATCTTATCTTTACCCTCCCTTTTCTGTCTTCTGCCCCATATGGACTATCCTAGTGGTCCACCTGTTCTCTACCTTCTAGTTGAATTTGGCCAGTGCTGCACCAACCGGAGAGCAGATGTTGGGAGAAGAGTGAGATTAGAGCAATTATTCTCCTCCCTTCCTCCCTTCAAGGTTACTTCAGGAAGGCTATGTCCCTTGAATGCAAGTGCTTTTAAGTTAGCCTCTTTCCCCAATATCCTCCTTTTGGATTTTGGTAACCATTCCTTCTTCTCTTTCTTTCAGGCCAAGACATGGCAACAGCTCTTACTTACCCCACAGTTCTGCCTTCTCCCTTGGCTTTCCACTGTATCCTGAAACATCATTGTAAGTACTCGCTTAGTAAATAAACACTACTTGAATTATTTTAACATGAGTGTGCCAGTCACTTCTTGTTGGAAACCTGACTGACACAGTTATGTGAACAATGAGCATCCCAGTAAATGCATCTTAAAGATGGGTGACTGGAATTGGGTGGTTTATATTTAAGGGAGTTTAGAGGTAACCTTATTGCTGGTTTGAATTGGATACGTGTAATCCATGGCATGTGTTAGAATCTCCTTGGCACATTATCACAGTTATCACCTCTACTGTAAGATACAAATGAGGTGTAAGATGAGGATAGATTGGCTAAGGAACGGAGTTACTTTGTAAATAATAGAATAGAAATTATGAAGACTGTGGACTCACCTGCTTTTCAGTTTGGACAGCAAAGAGTATGAACAGAAATTAAAAGCCATAAACATATCATTAAGGATACATACAGATTGGCATGGCAACTTTGAAGGCTTCCCTCCTCTCCTGAGTTTACATATCTGGAGGTATAAGTGTAAGGACTGCAGAGTTGTAGCCCCAATTAAATGCTCAGTCCTGTTAGAGCTCTGATTCTAAAGCAAGGACACTGATGGAAAAAAGCAGGGCCTTAAGGTTTGGATTGGGGCTGTTTGGGAAGATGTGGACAGAGGTTGAGATCCTTAACATCTAACTTCCCCTGAAATTCCCTTGCCTGGGAAGGCAGCCTCAACTCTCTATCAGCCCTCTTCTGAATTAAAGACTTCAGTTATTATACTGTAGTTGCCTCAGGAATTAATCTTGATTTTCTTCCACAACCACCCTGACTCCTCACTGTCTTTCAGTCTTCGTTAACTATATACCAACACAATCTTAAGAAATAAAAAGCCTGCTTTGCAAGGAGGAAGCCTTAAATCAATTGACACAAGAACCCAACCATCTCAGTCTGTATTGCCAAGGGCATTGGATATGTGAGTAAAAGTGAGTGTGAAGGATGATAAACCAAGGGTGATGAAATATGCTCAACTGGGCCAGCATTATCATCAATAAGGGTAAATTCATGAGGGATCTGGCATTTAGTATGTTTGTCTAACCATCAGAGAATGAACTAAATATTCTAACAGTTTGGGTCATTGAAGCCTGGACTGAAGTAACTTTACAGTTAATAAAATAAAGTGCTAAGACTTTCTTAGCTCCATACAGGAAGGAGTCTGAAGACTCAGCTATCTAGACATGCTGGGTGGATATATTATATGAAATATATGCATATAATATATTATGCTTGATAGTATGATAAATTGGTCTTCAACAGCCTCAGTTACATTGCTCACAAGTACATGACTTATTTAAAGATTGAGCTTCTTGAATGTCATGAAGATATTTGTTAAAAAAAAAAAAGAAGATTGGACTTTTATCCTATACAATGGGACACACACACACATGGGTATGTGTGTATTTGTGTGCATATTTGTCCTCCCATAGTTAGAATTTGTGATTCTGGGAACAAAGGACTGAAGGTAGAATCATCTTTGAAGATTTTTTTTTTACTTTAGAACAAAAATTAAATTGAGTTCCTTAATAACCATTGTGTGTTTTTACATAATGCTTCATATGTGAGTTTAAAAGAGTTTTTGCCCGTAACTTTTTCTTATGTTTACATACTTATGACTTACATCTTGTCTCTTCTAATAACAATTTTTAGTTTTATTGGTAATATAAATACAATTTAGCACAAGGAGTAAACCAATTTTTCCCCTCAAGATGAACATAGTCCCTGACAAAAGGTAGAGTTCCTGCACAGCAGACTGTAGTGTTTCTAAAGAGAACAAACTGACTATTGTAGCCAGGATAACTCTAAATTAGATCCCATTTCTGATGTGCTGGATTTTATCAATAGGGTTGCAGTAAACTTAAACGAAGCATTTTGTTGACATGAAGTCAAAATCTAATTTTTATCAGATTGAAGTTTGTGATATAAAAGTAAACCTAAGTACCAGAAGGTACCTATAAAAGAAATCTTCTGAAGTGTTTAAATAAAGGTTATTAAATTTTGTCAACAATCAGAGCAGTAACTATTGTCCAAGAAAAATACCCCAAAGAGTTTTCTTTTAGATAAGTGGAAGAAGAGGGGGTCAAAAGATGAAGATAAAGGAGATCATTATGGAAATCTTTAGTTACTTAATAGAAGGTGACAAAAAACAGCAGTAGGCAAAATTAGTGATAAAGGACAAGGTGCTGAAAAACCAGAAAATTAGCCCTGTTCCATCATGTTGAGCATAAGCTGTCTACTTCTCTGTGTAGTCAGCACTTTGTTGTCATTTTGGGCAAAAGTTGTCTATGTATACAGTCAGGAGCTTCAGGAGAATTTCTAAAAATCTTCACCTTAATGTCTCCTAATGGAATGGATATACAGTAGTCAGAAGGAATTGTATATCTTTTAATTTGGGAAACACAAACCCAAGGATCAACCCCTCAATGTTTTATTGCTTTGTGAGTTGTTAGCAGTAGCTTCTCAGGTTTTTCTTTGGAGACTCAAGGGCAGTTTTTTTTCTGAAGCCTTCTTCAGAAACTCAAATCTTCTGGTTTTAGATCCTGCAGAGGCTGTGTAGGTAAGCATTTTGGAGATAGAGCTTGTACCTGTTGGTGATAAAGCTAGAGCCATTTGAGTGTTGAGTGTCCTTCAGTAATTAAGCACATCAGCTTATGATAGAGTAGAATCTAGAATTGAAAGTAAATCTCAAATATGAAAGGCAAGCCTGGTATTAATTCAAAAGGAGATAATGTATAGATACTGGAGGATTGAGCTTGTGGCCATTAAGGCTACTGACAGTACCTTGTCCTTGATAGTTCAAAGTTTCTGAGAGTTTTGTTAGTTGTAGTTTTAGAGTCCCTCAGTTATATTTATCTTTCCTGAAGTTTGGGGTGTTGAGAATTGTGGAAATCCCACGTAATTATTATTTACAAAGTTCTTAAATAACAGTAATGGTTAATGTGTGTCCCTATTACTATAGAGATAAGTTGGAATTCTCCAAGTATGGAATAATGGTTTTTTAGTTCCCCCTTACCTTTACAACCCTATCCCTCCATTAGGGAAAAGCCTTAAACTACCTCATTTGGGGGTATTCAAAGGAATCCTACAGCTCATTGTCTATTCTTTAGACCTTTTTCCTTGGGTATTATCAAATGTGATCCTTTCTCATGGATGGTGAATCCCTCAACTAGGCACTGAATAGCTCTCCACCTCTCTCACCCATATACTTAATAAGCTTGCTCCATTAATTCTTTCCCCCATCTCCCACTGCTTCACTCTTTGTTTTTTTCTTGGTCATTTAAACGTGTCAGTCTCTCTCAAATACAAATAAACGTCTCTGGAAGTCATCTATAGAATTCTCTGTATCCCTCACATTTCTTTAAAATTGCACCTTAAAAAATGGTCTAAATTTTTGATTTCCACTTTCTAATTCCTTGGAGACTCCTCAAACCACTGCATTCTAATCTCAGTCACATCAAGAAAAGTGCCTTAATCAAGAATTCCTTGTTTTTCAGCACAGTGGGTTTAGTATTGCTTACTCAGCCAACTGCAGTTACAATATGGTTGGTTACCTTTCTTCCTCCCCCACATGCAAAATTGCTAAATTCAATATTATTATTCTTTATTTTATGATTTGTTATTTAAAAAATTTTTTTATTTTAAAGATGTGGGATGCAATCAAGTATGAGGCATGCAAATGGTCATTGTGTAGGTAAAGTTTGGGCCTCACTTTGGTCCCCACTTCACCTGGTTTGAGATCACGTAAGCTTATTGATGTGGTGTGCACACCCCCTCCCCTAGTGATTTCCCATGACTGCCAATCCCTTTCTTATAGTATTATGATAATTGTTCAGGGTCCACTTATGAGTGAGAACATATGTTACTCAGTTCTTTGTTTTTGTGATAGATCACTCAGTATTATAGACACTAAGTCTTAAAGTATTACAGACACTAAGTATTATAGACACTCAGTATTATAGACACTAAGTCCATTCAAGTTGCTGCGAAGTTCATAATTTTGTCCTTTATAGCTGCATAAAATTCCATCATGTATCTGTACCACATTTTTTTTATCCAGTCCTTTTTCGATGGGCAGCAGAGTTGGTTCCGTGTTTTTGTTATTATGAATAATACTGCAATAAACATAGAGTGATTTAAGTTTCTTTGGGTATATTCCCAGTAGGGGGGTTGCTGGGTCATATGAAAGATCAATTTCTGGTTCTTTTAGGAATCACCAAACTGTTTTCCTTAGAGGCTGCACTAGTTTATACTTTCACCAACAATGTAGAAATATTCCCTTTCACCTGCATCCTTTCCAGCATCTGTTGTTTTTTGAGTTATTGATGACCTGTCTGGAGTTAGTTGGTATCTCATTGTGATTTTGATTTGCATTTCTTCAATGATTAGTGAAGCTAGCATTTTTTCATATATCTGTTGGCTGCTTGTCTTATTTTGAGAAGTGTCTATTCATATCTTTTGCCCACTTTTTAATAGGGCTGTTTGTTGTTTTCTTTTCAGCACATTTGAGTTCCTTGCAGATCCTAAATGTTAGACCTTTCTCAGATATATAGTTGGCAGATATTTTTTCCCCATTCTGTGTGCTGTCTTCCTGCTGTCTTTACAGTTTCTTTAGCTTTGCAGAAGCTTTTCAGTTTGATGAAGTCCCGTTTGTCTATCTTATCTCTTATGATATGGGCATTTGGAGTTTTGATCAGGAATTGGTTGCCAATTTCACTTTCCATAAGGTTGTCTCCTGCATTTTCTAAGGTTCTTATAGTTTGAGGCTTTATGTTTAGGTCTTTGATTCATTTAGAGTTGATATTTGTGTATGGTGATAGTTAGGGATCTTGTCTTAATCTCCAGCATGTGGTCAGTCAGTTTTCCCAGCACCATATACTGAATAAATTTGCCTCTCCCCAGTAGTTGTTCATGGCAGCTTTGTTGCAGATGAGATGGTTAAGAAATTGAAGTTTTGCTTCCAGAATCTTTATCCTCTTTCATTGGTCCATATGCCTATTCTTATGCCCATACCAGGATGTTTTCATTATTTGTAGCTTTATAATAAAGCAACCATACTGTCCATCAAAAGAAGACTGGATTTTTAAAATGTGGTACATATACAGGATGGAATACTATGCAGCCATAAAAAAGAACAAAATCATGAATTTTGCAGCAACCTGGATGGAACTAGAGTCTATAATACTAAGTGACCTCTCACAGAAACAAAGATCTGAGTATCACATGTTCTCACTCATATAGTAGATCTTGAACATCCATCGTAATACTATAAGAAAAGGACAGTGGTGGGAAACTATGGGGGGGAAGGGAAGGGAGGTAGGATTAATGGTAGTCAATATCTGGGGATGGGTAGACACCCCTTATCAACAAGGGTGCCTGAACGAAGCATATTTGTATACCTAACCCTTAACTGTATCCCACAATATTAAAATAAAAAATATTGATTTTAAAAAATAAAAATAAAGTTTGGAGTTGTGACACCTCCCACTTTGCTTCTTTTGCTGAAGATTGTTTTGGCTATTCATGGTCATTTATGTTTCCATATGAATGTCTGTATTGTAATTTCCAGGTCTGAGAAGAATGATGCTTGTAATTTAATGAGAATTGCGTTAAATCTAAATCTCAGTCAGGGGCAATAATTTCAGATAGTCTTAATTATTCCTGTGTGCCCCCCTTACTGTTTGAAAAAATAAAGTGAAAAAGGAAACTTTTGGGTTTCCTAATGGCCATTTGAGGAAACCCATAATGAGACCTAAAATAAACATTTTGTTGCTTGCATGTGGAAAAGGTAAATTTTATTAATTGCTATTCCTCAGACCTGCCATCTGAGAGACTAAATATGTATCCATATTGATAGGAGATATATGGTTTTTAGATAGTTCATGACTTTGAGATGCTTGGTCTATAAAGACTTTTCAGCCACTACAGGAGCCCTTATAGATTGAATGGAAAATTAAAGAAACTTGAGCTTATTTGCTTTTACCCAAGGACATTGCCATCATGAAGAAGAATTTACTCAAAATGCTTCATGATATTAACCACAGTGCATAAATAAATTAGTCATACTATTGGCCAAAATTGTGGAGTTTATAAGTTGAGGATGTTTTCAACATTTGTCCTTCTTGCCAATTACACAATCTTGGTAAACCCCTGAAAGTGTCATATGAATAGGAGCCTAAGCCTTAGGGTCATCTTTTCAATTTGTCACAGAAACTTAAGTATGTGATAGTTGATCTGGGAATTATTTAACTTAAAATGTAAATACCAATAGCTGGAATAATATAGTTAGGTAGGGTACTTTGGCTCTGTCTGAAACAAGCAGGTAGGCAGCCATTCCCAGAATCCCTACAACTTATATATTTCTCCCTTACATTAGGCAAATAAACTGTGTGTTTATGTGTGGACATCTAGGTCAGAGCTTTTGAGAGTTTTGGTTTAACTCTTACGTTATAGGTGTATAACTCTCAAGGTACACATTTATCCCTGATCTCGCTTTTCAACTGGCTGCTGCACTTCTCTATCTGGATGTGTCTGTGCCGGTATTTGACATTGTCCAGAAATAAACCCAAGCCCCAACCATGCTTCTCAGTCGGCATTTCCTACCAAATACCATACATTCAGACTCTCCAAGCTAAAAATTCCAATTTTGTTCTTGAATATTTTTTCTCTCTCACAAAATATATCCAGTTATTTAAGGTCTCTCAAGTCTTTCTCAGTTCGAGCTCCCCTTTTTCAGTTGTACCAAAAATACTTTAGCTTTGGTCCTTGGAATCTCTCACTTGGACTATTACAGATCTTTTCTACTCTAAGACCTCAATTTTAGCCCATATTTGTGACTATGTCCTTCTCATTCATTACACTGTAAAATTTTAGGAAAATACCTAATACACAGCTGAGTGTCCAACAAGCATTTGTCAAACTAAACAGAATTGAGGAGAAACGGATGGTCTCTAGCTGAGGGGACTTGGAGGGCTATCATCACAGATGAAAATTCATCTTGCTAGGTTGACCCCAGTTTGTATTCTCAAACTTATCTCTCATGCCTCTCTTAAAACTGACCCTAATTGGACTTGTTCCCCCAGAAATTCCCATCATAGAAGACATTCTCACCCAGCATAGTAGAATAAATTGATTACTGTTTTTTTTAGAGAGAGACACACCTGCATTGTAAGTCTACTTTAGCAAATTGTTATCTTTGTGTGCTTGAGAGAACTCTGCAAAGCAGTTTGTCTGTTGGGTAAAATGGGGATATTTATTTATTTATTTATTTTTAATTTTAAAGATCTGAGGTACAATTCAGGGTTAGGTATACAAATGTTCATCATGCTGGTACCCTTGTTGATGAAGTGTGTCCGTCTCCCCTGGCAGTTTCCTTTAACTGCCCATCTAATCCCCATTTCCTGGCAGTTTCCCACTACTGCCAGTCCCTTTCTTATAGTATTATAATAATTGTTCAGCCGGTCTCGGTGGCTCAGCCTGTAATCCCGTGCCTTTGGGAGGCTGAGGTGAGTGGATTGCCTGGGCCCGAGAGTTCGAGACCCGCCTGGGCAGCGAGACCTCATCTCTACAGTAAAATTAAAAAAAATCAGCCGGGCGTGGTAGTGCGTACCTGTAATTCCGGCTACTCGGAAGGCTGAGGCGGAAGGATCACCGGAGCCCAGCAGGTAGAGGCTGCGGTGGCCGGTAGCGGCCACTGCACTCCAGTCTGGGCGACAGAGTGAGACTCCAACTCAAATAATAATAATAATAATAATAATTGTTCAAAGTCCACTTATGAGTGAGAATATAAATAGTACTCTGTTCTTTATTTCTGTGATAGATCATTGAGTATGATAGACTATAAATTCATCCAAGTTGCTGCAAAATTTGTATGACTGTCCTTTATGACTGCATAATATTCCATTGTGTGTATATACCACATTTTTTAAAAAATCCAGTCCAGTTTTGATGGGCAGCATGGTTGATTCCATGTTTTTGTTATTGTGAATAGTGCGGCAGTAAACATGCAGCATGCTTCCTGCATGTGCAGGAAGTTTTTTTGTAGAATGATTTGAATTCCTCCAGGTATATCCTTAATAGGGGGATTGCTGGGTCATATGGAAGGTTAATTTCTAGTTCTTTAAGAAATCGCCACACTATCTTCCAAAGAGGTTGCACTAGTTCGCATTCCCACCAGTAGTGTAGAAGCGTTTCTTTTTCTCTGCATTCTCGCCAACATCTGTTGCTGTTTGTTTTATTAATGATGGCCATTCTTACTAGAGTTAGGTAGTGTGTCAATGTGGTTTTGATTTACATTTCTCTGATGATTAGTGAAGCTAAGAACTTTTTCATGTGTCTGTTGGCTGTCCATATGTCTTCTTTTGAGAGATGTCTATTCATGTCCTTTGCCTACTTTTTAAGGGGTTTTTTTTTTTTCTTTCAGCGCGTTTGAATTTCTTGTAGATCTTAGATGTTAGGCCTTTGTCAGATATACAGTTGGCAAATATTTTTTTCCCATTCTGTGGGCTGTCTCCCCGTTATCTTGATGATTTGTTTTGCAGAAGTTTCTCAGTTTGATGAAGTCCCACATGTCTTTCTTATCTCTTATGGCATGGGCACTTGGAGTTTTGATCTGGAATTGGTTGTCAGTTCCAATTTCTTTAAGGATGTCTCTTGCATTTTCTAAGATTCTTATAGTTTGAGATTTAAATGGGGATATTTATAACGAACTCATAGTGTGAATGTGAAAATTATGTGACATAATATATGCAGAATGATTGGCAAAAAATTATTCTTGCATACATTTTAATTATTACTGCACTATACTAGATAGCCCTGTCCTGCTTGCTTCTCTTTGTTGCTTTGAATCCTGGCTACTCTTCCTATTCTTTATGAATAGTTCATTCCCATCTTATAATAAAGTCTTTCGTGGTGGAAATTATTTTTCCCTGCTTTGTTCTCTTAAGAGTTGTTTCAATAATGTTATTAGCTACTGAATGTATTAAGACCACTTTATATGTTATTTAATTTAATAAAGTAGACATTATCTCTATTTGGCAAAACAGAAAACTGAGAAAGAGTAAAATAAAGTTGCTTGACCAAGGTCACATAAGGAAGGAGTAGAATGATGATTTGAATTCCTGAATAATCACTCAGTGTTATATGCTTTGTCAAAACCAAAGGGACTCCATCACCTGAAACTATTCTGCTTATTTGAAACTTATGTACTTTATCATTTTGTCCATTGTAGAGTGTGGTAGATTAAATATATCCACAGATTCTTTGCAGCTTCTCTCATCCAGGGGAGTCTGTTTTTGTTAACATCTTGAGTCTGAATTGGTCTTGTGACTTGTTTGGCCATATTTTGTGGTAGAAAAGTGTATGAGTGTTGACCTCAAGAGGCCTTGCAGCTTCACTCCTCACCTCCTTGAGATATTCCCATCACTACCAAAGAAACCCGAGAGCCTACTGAATATAAGGGCACTAATCCTATCCACCTTCATGACCTAATTACCTTCCAAAGTCCCCACCTCCAAATACATCACATAGAGGATTCATACCTCAACATATGAATTTGGGGGGGATACAACATTTAGTCCTTAGCAATACCTAAATAATTTATGTCTCTGTCAAGACAGCCATAGAAAGAATATTGACCGTGACAAGCTGCTTCACTTAGCAGTGTATGATAAGATCAAGAAGAGAGAAATAAACTATAAGGAACTGTTCAGTTTGCAAGAAAAAATTATAGGGAATATAGTAGTACTAGGACTTGCTGGGTTGTAAAACAGACTTTTCATCCCCTGCCTCCTAGGGGGTAAAAAATTATCAATCAAATGAGGCCTATGGATAAATATAAAATCATATTTGTGTCTATGAGAACTTTTCCTAAAGGGTATTGCCAAGTCAGTGTCTAATAGACACTTCCACCTAGAAAAAAGTATATTTAAAAATATTAAGAATGTTCTCCCACATTAGTCTTTCACACGGAAAGAAGAAATTTGGGAGTTATCAGTAGGTAGACAGTACATAAAAGACAAAACACTGAATGAGATGGACAGGGAAAAATTGGTGGAGTCAGGGAACAAGAGTCAACATAACTAAAGAGTTATAGCAGTTGAGATTCTGCAGGAAAATAGCAGATGGTAGTCAGTATTGACTTCCATTGATATTTTAAAGGTGCTACTCTATTGTTATTGGTGATGACAATAAAAGTGTGTGACAAAGGAGTGGGTAAAGGAGAAGATGGGTGGGTGTGAGAAACCACAGTGCTTGATAACTTTTTTGTGTTGTTGACATCACCAAGAATTATAGCAGTCTTAGTAGAGAGGGGAAATCCCAAGCTCTGTTGTTTTCATCCTTTGTTATATCGAAATTCAAATGATTTTGTTTCTGTCTTCATCTCTTTCAAGTGTTTTAGATTCTGATAAGAAATAGATTTCTTAAACAAGCACATTTCAGTTTCAGGGGAAGGAGAAGCAATAACAAATACATCTGTGTGTACAGTATCCATCAGATGATCATTTCCCCAGGAAACATTAGCCAGGTAAAAAGGAAAGTGCATGGGCTTTGGAGTCAGACAGATTCAGATTTAGATGCTGGCTAGAACACACTTTCTAGCTGAAAAGCCTTGGGCAAATCACTCTGAGCTTCGGTTTCCTCTTTAGTAAAAGAGAGTTGATAATTATCCTCTCAAGGGATGCTGTGGAAATTAAATGGGATGGAGGAAAAGCACCTAGCATAATTCATAACATAAGGTAGAAAGTTAATTATTATTCTTTTTGTCTCTATTACCCTTGTCAAGGAGGAAGTGATTTTCTAAATAGATTCAGCTAAATACATTTTTCCTGTTTCCTGATAAGTCTTTGAGCATAGAGGGTCACTGTATTTAGCAGCTTGTGATAACACTTAGATTAAATATGGAAAGTATCACTTGTGAATGTAACTGTTCATTTGAGGGCTGGTTACATGGTCTACACTCTAAATGTCTCTATGGCCACTCTCTGTATCCTACTAGCTCCACAAATGTACTCAATAAACGTTCTTTAAGCAACTTTATTGTAAAGAGAATGTAGGGTATATTAAGACTGAAATACATCCTTACAATAGTCACTAGGATTCTTAGGCAGTGGTTTTCAAACTTAACTGCATATCAAAATGGCATGGAGAAGTTCTGAAAAATAAAAATAATATCCACGTACAATCTACTGCACTCAAACAGATGAACAGAATTTAAACCTTGAGCTTATGGGGCAAAATAATTTGTCTTTTAAAAAATACCCTAGGTAATTCTTGGGATCTTCCAGGCTTAGAAACCACTGTTCAATGATTGATGGCTATCAAATCATGCTCCTTAGTCTAGCTGCATCAAAACTATTGAGAAAAGTGGCGGTGGGGGGGATGTTTTGTGAAATGTGGTTTCTCCAAGACTAGGGAACCCAAATCTCTGGGAATAAAGCCCAAGAATCTGCACTTTTTTGTGTGCCCAGAAATTTGGATATACATCAGGAAATTTATGGACCTGTGCACTAAGCAATCAGAAGAGTGCTTAATTTCTTGAAATTAAAAAAGTAAATTAAAAGATTATTTCTTCAGTGAAGAGGGGGTACATTGGAATTTCTTGAAGAGGTTTTCTTCAAGATAACTACCACTTCCAAAATTCTAATGTGCCTTTCGATGGGGGAAGGGGAGAGTCTTCATGATGAAGTGTAAAAGCCCTTTAGAAGGGATTGGTTAATGGGTACAAACATGCAGATAGAGAGAAGGAATAGGTTCTAGTGCTTAATAACAGAGTAGGGTGACTATACTTAGCAACAAAGCATTATACATTTCAATATAGCTAAAAGAGAGCACTTGAAATGTTTCCACCACATAAAAATGATAAATACTTAAGGTGATGGATATCTTAAAAATCCTGACTTGATCATTACACATTCTATGTGTGTAACAAAATACCATGCTGCCCATACTGCCTTAGAAGCCACTTGGTTGCAGCATCTCTGCCAATCTGGGAAGACATAAAATGACATGCCATTTAGAAAGTTTTGTCTTTTTTACTAAAAATCACTTTACTAAAACAAAATTCCTTTAATTTTAGTTGGCAACTATTGTGTAAATGGGATAAATCAATAGTCAAGTTTGTTCGGCAGATTAAAACTTTATCTTTTAAAATTGCCATGTTTTCTAATAAATCACTCAAAAAGAAAGTCTCTACTGATAGAGTCAAGAGGATCTGCAATTTTTTATATCAATTTAAGTTCAACTGAAGTGTTAATTAATGGGCAAATGAATATAGAAAATATGGTATATACATATGCCGTAATGTGTATGTGTATGCCATAAAGTATGTTATATAGGTCATATATAATGATATAATATTTGGCCATAAAAAAAGAATGAAATCCTATCATTTGCAACAACATGGATGTAACTGAAATTCATTATGTAAAGTGAAATAAGCTAGGCACAGAAAGACAAATATCACATGTCCTCACTCATACAAAGGGTGCCAAAAAAATGTATACACATTTTAAAGGAAGAAAAAAACTATATTAAAATTGTAATGCTCAATATATACCAATAAAAGATGAATACAAGTCACACTTGACTTCTGCAATTACAAGTGGTGCTCAAAGTGGTTACCATCACTGTTCAGACACTTCTGATTATGGTGATCTACTGCAGGACTTGTTGCAGTGTGAGGTCTCCCAGATCTTTCCTTATGCACATTATACACAGTACCATGCATCTCAAACTTAACTTGAATGCTTGCAATTGTTAGGTGTGTTGGAGGTTCTGTTGCATACTAATGCCTCCACTGTAGTTGTACTTCCACAACTTTCTCGAATTTCAAATACCACTTCAAAATGGTCTTGTGCTCCTCCAATGATAACCATGCTTCTGCCATTTTCTTTGTCCTGCCTGTTGCATGGTGATGCTTGCATTCATTTGATTAATGCCATCTTTTGAGTGAACATCATACTACACGTTGCTGCCATAATTCAATTTAACTTTGAAAAATAATACATAGATAACATCTCTTAAAAGGTATATATATATATTTGACCTGGTATGGAAGCAAAAAGTTGATCTCATAGAGGTAGTAGAAGATAGATGTTACAGGCTTGGAAGGGTGTGTGTGGTGGGGAGGGGATGAAGAGAGATTGGTTAATGGGTACAAACATGCAGATAGAGAGAAGGAATAGGTTCAAGTGCTTAATAACAGAGTAGGGTGACTATACTTAGCAACAAAGCATTATACATTTCAATATAGCTAGAAGAGAGGACTTGAAATGTTTCTACCACATAAAAATGATAAATAATTGAGGTGATGGATACCTTAAAAATCCTGACTTGATCATTACACACTCTATGTGTGTAACAAAATAACATATGTGCCTCATAAAAATGTAAAAATGTTATATATCAATTTCGAAAAGACTTTGAATTTTCCCCAGTACTCTTACCTATTGACTTAGAAATGAATCCATTGGTTGTATTTGCAATGAAAACTGTCATTCCTGAGCTGGTAGAGAACAATGGAGAAATTGAATATTGTGCAGTAACGTATTATTAAATCCATTATGATACAAAAGGAGTGACTGCCTTTCTCTCAAACACAATTTTAGTGAGGATCTGAAAAGGCCTCAAAGTAGCCCCTAGAGATAAGTGAAGAATGTAGTGTTCAGTGTTTTTTTCCAAGGTCAGTATAGGTATGTTGATTTCAAATCTAAAACTCTCAAAGAACTCTTTTTTCTTTTTAATTTTTCTCAAAAAAGTTGAGAATATATAAAAATATATATTTAGAGTATATAAAATAAATAATATATAATAATATAATTATACAATAATATGAAATATATTAATATACAATATCAATGTATTTATATAATAATATAATTAATATAATATTAATATGATTATATAATATAAAATATATAATACATATCTATATAGAATATATTTATTTATATATAAAATCAACAAAAATATTAGTGATGATACATTATCATGGCAAATAATTTTTAAAGTACCTGGTATTTCTTCTTGGGAGTATGATATGTTTCCAAACATTGGCATATTGATATATATATTAATTTACATAAATATACTTATATAAATCTATGTATGACTTGGCATATATATATCAGAACTTACCAAATGTTTGGAATTTTTGCACTCTGTGGCCATTTCTGGATACAAAATTCTATGTAACACAAGGCATCTATACATACTGCAGTAGCTTAAAGTTATTTTTTGACATCCATGATCTCCTAAAACAATTGGAAGAATCCTAAGATACTAAAAACAAACAAGGGCTACATGGAGAAAACACTGTTAGAAATTGTTCTTCAGTAAGAGTGCTGCATTTCATGATCTTGGAAATGAGAAATATCTTGATATCTACTTGCTAATCTGAAGGTATCTTTTCTCCCACTTTATAGCTTGTCTTTTCATCCTTTTAACAGGAACTTTCACAAAGCAAATGGTTTTAGTTTTGATTAAGTCTAATTCATTGAGTTTTTTTTTTTTCTTTTATGGGTTGTGCTTTTGGTGTCATATCTGAGAAGTTTTCATCAAGCACTGTTTCCCAAAGATTTTCTCCAATATTTAGTTCTAAAAGTTTTATGATTTTTTTATGTTTTGTATTTAAATCTATGATCTATTTTGAGTTAATTCTTAAGTAAGTTGTGAGTTTTAAGTTAGGTTCTTTTTTTTTTTTAATCTTTGAATGTCCAATTTTCTTTTAGCACCATTTGTTAAAAAGACTATATTACTTCCATTGAATTACTTTTGCAGTTTTGCCAAAAATCAGTTGACAATTGTATTACCTCTCTACTACTGTAAAAAATAAACTACCACAAACTTGTGGCTTAAAACAATACAAAATTGTCTTACAATTCTGAAGGTCCAAAATACAAAATAGACCTACCTGGGCTAAATCAAGCTATTGACAAGGCTCCTCCCTCCCTCCCTCCCTCCCTTTCTTCTTTTCTTTTTCTTTCTTTGTTTCTTTTTTTTTGAAACAAAGAAAGTCTTACTCTGTTGCCCAGGCTGGAGTGCAATGGCACTATCATGGCTTACTGCAGTCTCCAACTCCTGGGCTCGAAGAGCCTCCTTTGTCAGCACCCCAAGTAGCTGGGACTACAGGCATGCACCACCACACTCAGCTAATTTCTTTAAAAATTTTTGTGTAAGATTGAGGTCTTGCTATGTTGCCCAGTGTGCCTTGTGTGCTCAAGAGATTCTCCCATCTTGGCCTCTCAAATTGCTGGATTACAGGCATGAGCTGTCACACTCAGCTTTAGGCTACATCCTTTCTGAAGACCCTAGGAGAAAATAGCTCCCTTGCTTTTTCCAGCTTCTAGAGGCTGTCTGCATTCTTTGGTTTATGGTCCTATCTTTAAAGTCAACAGCAGAACATCTTCAAATTTTCTCTGGCTCTGAACCTCCTACCTCTCTTTTTTACTTATAAGAATTTGTGATTCACGTACACATTTGTGGTTACGTTGGCCCTCCCTGGATGATCCAGGATAATTTCATTCTTTCAAGATCCTTCAATTTAATCACATCTATAAAGACTTTTTTGGTGATGTAACCTGAAATAATCACAGGTTCAGGGATTGGACATGGATATTTTAGGGAGAGAAGCATTATTCTGACAACGATAACTGTACTTTTGTAAGACTATTTCTGGGTTCTGTATTCTGTTGCATTGATTTATGTGTCTGTTCTTTTGTCAATACCTCAGTCTTGACTACTGTATCTATAGAATTAGTCTTGAAATCAGATAGACTGATTCCTCCTACTTTATTTTTATCTATATTTTAAATAACCATTTCAAAATTTGGTTAGTTATTCTAGTTCATTTACCTTTTCATATAATTTAAGATAATCTTGTACACATCTATCTCTTGCTGAGGTATGGACATAAATTTTATTAATTCTGTATATCAGTTTGGGGGAAAATTGACATCTTTAATACGTTGAGTCTTCCAGTCCATGAATAGGGTATGTCTGTCTGTTTAGATTTTTAAAAAATTTTTTTACATCAGTGTTCAATAGTATTCAGTATTCAAGTCCTTTAAATGTTTTGTCAAGCTTACAATTAAGCATTTCATAATTTTTGAGCAATTGTAAGTGGTTCATATTTAAAATTTTGATTTTCATGTGTACATGGCTGTTATATAGAAATATAATTAATTTGCATGTGTTGATTTTGTATCCTGTGACTTTGCCAAACTCATCTGTTAGTTTTAGGAAATTTTTGTTCTTGATTTATTGGAATTCCCATGTCATCTGCAAATATGAATATATCTTTTTCATCTGTGTGCCCTTTATTTCATTATTTTTTTATTTTTGCACTGGCTAGAGCTTCTAGTACTATGCTTAATAAGAGTTATGAGAGTGTAAATCTTTGCATTCTTCCTGATCTTAGGAAGAAAATTTCCCTCTATTCCTAGTTTTGTGTGAGTTCTTACCATGAAATGGTATATTCACCATAAATCAAGAATGGGTGTTTTATCATTCATCATGAATTTTGTAAAATGCTTATACTGTACCAGTTGGTATGTTATGTGACTTTTCTTCTTTAGTCATTAATATGGTGGAGTACATTAATTGATTTTTGAATATTGAACAAGCTTCACTTTTCAAGGAATTGGTCTATCTCATCTGATTGTAAAATTTATCTTTATAGAGTTGCTGATAATATTCCCTCAAATTCTCATTTTATAAAGTTACCTATGATATTTTAGTACTTACTTATAATATATTATTCTATCATATATGTCCCTTTGAAGTAACTAAAATATGCATGCTTTATATGATCATACTCAAATAATTGTCATGAAGCAATGATGATTAAGAAAATGAAAAGCTATTTTAATCGATTTTTTATATAGGCAATGCAATCAGACATGGCAAAAAATTTCATATAAATACTGACAGCCAGAAGCATTTTACAAAGACTTTTTACTGGATTGCATTCTAATTCTTTATGCAAAAGACAATCAAATTCTTTTCACAATACATAGTACATATAAATTTACTTTTACCTTTGTATTTCAAAAATCCCAATTTATCAACTTGATATCCATTCTCCCAAAGTAAAACTCCTCTTATTAAAAATAAAAATATGTTTAGTATTGACAATGATTAGGTGCAGCTGTATATTTTCGGCTCTGCAGAATTATATTTTATAGCAAATCACAGGGTGACGTAGTTTTATGTTCTGTAGAATTTTGATTTCTTATTATCATTTACAGTTATTCTCAGAATTGCCTAAGGCAAAATTGTTGCCTTGGCAGCACAAAGAATGTACACTTTTATTCCAGACCAGAAAAGTCGAAACTCCCCTAGCTTTGTACTATCCCCATTTTGGTGAGTATCTCAGAATGGAGATGGTAGACTCATAACTTTCAGGCTCTCACTCCCCAGTTCTGCGCCCAGTAAAGACATCATTAATTAAGCAGGGTGATCTTTCCCAGGGAGTAAGGCAAAAGATTGTTATCCTCTTTTTTTGAGTTAGAGTCTCACTCTGTCGCCCAGACTGGAGTGAAGTGGCCGCTCCTGGCCACCGCAGCCTCGACCTGCTGGGCTCCAGCAATCCTTCTGCCTCAGCCTTCCAAGTAGCTGGAACTACAGGCGTGCGCTACCACGCCTGGCTAATTTTTTGATTTATTATAGAGATGAGGTCTCGCCTGCCCAGGTGGGTCTCGAACCCGCGGGCTCAGGCAATACACTCACCTCAGCCTCCCAAAGGCGCGGGATTACAGGCTGAGCCACCGAGTCCTGCTGCTGTTATACTCTTTGACATAATCTTTCAGGCAACCGTTTCCCATCTAGCAACATTACATACATGATAAAGCCCACCAACCTTGCCTAATCTAAATGGTTTATGAGAAAATAACTCAAAACTTAAAAAAAAAAAGACATAGTTTCCATCTGAAACTTGCAACTGGTTATTCATAGGGAGCATTTACACAAAAAGTATTAGAAATGATATTATATTTATTAAAATGACATGAAATTATTTAAAATGTATAATACTGACAGCTGAAAAATATTGCAATAACCACTATTTTTATAGCCACACTGCATAAAGTTTGCTGAAAATTGGATGTTTCCAATTTCCATATCAATCTGTAGTTTTCTGTTATTCAAAATTGACAAATTCTTTTGCTTTTTAAAATTTTTTAAATAGCGAAAATATTGTCTTTAAAAAATACACTGTAACTTTAAAATGGTTTATTTTTAATAGGATTCTGTGATAATAATTTCATTCATTAATTAACCTATTCTACAAATATTTACTGAATGCTTAATAAATGTCAACCACTGTTCTCAGCTCTTAAAAGAAAGTCATGGTTTTGCTCGCACTGAGGGAAGATACAGACAGACAGCTGAAAGTATACAGTCAGACATTCAAACTATTTTCTGCAGATTTACGGAGAAAGGATAGTTTTCTAGAAAGTATTTAGTGACAAATTAAAACTGGTGAGTGAGGAGTGACTTCTCAAAGAAGCTGATCAGAGATTCAAATTACATGAAGGAGTCAGTTTTGTAAAGTTGTGGTTAGAGGAAGAACATTTCGAGTCAGCAGAGCTGGCTATGTAATTTGCAGGGCCCAATGCAAAATGAAATGTGACAGCTTTTATTTCAAAAGCAGAAAAAAGTGTCATTAAAGTTACTAATATATAAAGCGTTTCCTTCTCTTCTATGAATTTTCTCTCAACTCATCATAGTGCTTTATTATTCATGATTGAATGTCATCCTAAGCGAAGAAAATTAAAATTTCAAATTATCAGCATGAAAGTTAAAATTCAAGTTTAAATAAGAAACAAGAACAAAATAAGTGCCACTTTTAAATAAGAAACAAGAACAAAATGAGAGCAATTAACTCAAATGAAGCAGCACAAAAACACAATTTTTAATGTTATAGCTTGTGTATACATAAGTATTTCATTCTTATCAGAACTGTGGAAACACTGTACAAAATTAACAACAGTTTTCATTTCACTTCTCTATAGTCATATATTTTACCAGCACTCTCTACCTTTAGCTTACTCTGAGTAAGGAAAAACTAAAGGAAAATGAACCATGGGTTGCCCTTTCCTTCTTTCTCTCCTTTTCCTTCTATGTCATCATTTTCAGTGTAGGTGGTTATTTAATGCTGGAAAGTTATGTAAGAAAGGTTATAATAGGGTTCTTTGACCATTCATTTTTCTTAGAATGCAGTTGCCTCTTTTCTGTGTTTGAAGAAAGTTTCTGGTCTTAACGGAAGCGTGGTCTCTCAGAACTGTCAATGCCCCTGCTTACTCAGTTCTAGACATAACAGGCTTACCTTGTTCTCACTTTGAGTCATGATGAACTCCCACTTATGGTAGGCCGACCAGAATTCTGTGTTTATGTGGCATTTTAAATGCTATATGCAAATGGACTTGCAAGAAATGATGGAAATCTTGCATGAATTTCCTCTGCTCACCTGTGTGCTCCATTGTTCCATTGGACTTTACTTTAAGATACAAGTTACAAGATCAAATTGTTAAAATATTTTGAGACAGCAACAGAAGAGTATTACACCAAGCATGGGGCCTTTCTGAGCCCAGGGCCCTTCTGTGACTTCACAGGTCACATGCCCATGAAGCCAGCCCTACAGGGAGGTCCAGAACTAGTGTTAAGTGTCTCAAAGCAGAAATGAACTTGGCAATTTTGATAATGAGAAAACAAGCCATGGAAACATGGTAGGTGGGGAAATGAATGGAGTTGAAGTCAGTGAGGAAGCAGATGGCTGAGCAGATGACAAGGTTTTGTAGTACTGGATAAGAAGTCTGATTTTAATTTTAATTTTGATAAGAAGCTGTTGAAATATTATAAACTAGGAAGAGAATAATCTGGCTTATATTTAAACAAAAAATGACTTTCATGTGGAGTGCAGGTTTGTCCCTTCCAAGACTTGTGTTGAAGTTTAATTGCCATTGTAACAGTATTAAGAGGTGGGGTCTCTACGAGATGATTAGGCCATGAGAGATCTGCCCTCCTGAGTGGGATTAATAATTATGAAAGGGCAGTGAGTTCAGATCCCCTTTGCTCTTTCTCTTTGTCCTTCTGCCAATGTGTTGATGCAGACAAAGACCCTTGACAGATGCTAGCACCCTAATCTTAGAGTTCCCAGTCTCCAGAGCTATGAGTCAATAAATTTATGTTCATGATAAATTAGTCTGGGTACTATAATAGCATCACAAGATGGACTAAGAAATGGAGTATGAAGTAGTATCACAGTGTGATAGTTTGAAGTGCAATGAAAATATTAAAGATAGAGAGGTATGCAAGATTAGGGATAAGTTTTAGAAGTTGGGTAGACAGAGCTTCTGCTGGGTTGAATGTAGGGTATAAGGGAATGAATAATAAGAAGTGACTATATATTTTTTTCCTTCTCTGAACAACGAAGTGGAAAGAACTAGTGGTAGGGAAGGCTGGGTAGAGAGGGGAAATCAGTAGTTCTGTTTTGGTCAGGGTGAGTCTGAGTTTCTTGCTAAACCTTAAGTGATTTTGCCAAGTTGGCTATTTAGGATTAAAGGTGTAACAGCCAAAAATAAATAAATGTAAGTTAAAGCAACATATAGAGCAAACTTATAAAAATTATAGGCCATTTTTGCCTGCATAACGAATGACTGGCAGAGTGCTCAGATGGTCAGGATCAGTGAACAATCTGAGAAGATCACAAATTGTATTTTTTTCTCCTCTTAATGACAGGTCACTGTACACACCAAGGAAGGTTTGTTTGTTCATCTATTAAAGAAGAAATGCAATCTTATTAGTAGCAAATCACATAGATATTTGAGTTCATAAGGGTAGTGTAAAAATTTATTTTAACAATTTCTAGCAGCTCACGTTAATTCAACAAAAGTACTCTCAAATGAGCTCCCAGATGCCCTTTATCTTAGTCTTCTCCCCTTCTTTCTGTTTTATTTCTCTGATTTGGGGATCTCATTAAGGTAGACAAAGTCAATGAATAAAAGCTGACCTAGTAGGATACAGTCAAAAGACTATTATCTTGATGCCATCTCTAGCTCTCAGTTGTGGTCACTCACGCTCAGTGAGAGTTTGCTTGGGTGTTCAGATTCACAAAAATGACACCCAGAGCAGGAATATACCATTCCCTTACTACTCTATATCATTTCTCATCTAGTAGCATCTGTGAACTATTATGTAAAAAACACTTTGCTCGCCTAACGTCTAGGATCTACAAAGAACTCAAATATGCTGAAAAAAAACAAACAACCCCATTACAAAGTGGGCAAAAGGTACAAATGCACACTTCTCAAAAGAAGATATGTAAGAAGCCAACAGATACATGAAAAAATGCTCAGGCTCACTAGTCATCAAAGAAATGCAAATGAAAACCACACTGAGATACCACCTAATTCCAATCAGGATGGCCATCATTAATAACTCAAAAAGTAACAGATACTGGGGAGGATGAAGCGAAAAGGGAACACTTCTACACTGTTGGTGGGAGTGTAAACTCATACAGCCTCTGTGGGACAGTGTGGTGATTCCAAAAAGTGCTAAAAATCAACCTTTCATATTACCCCACAACCCCCCTACTGGGAATATACCTGAAAGAACTCAAATCACTCTATAAAAAAGGTACCTGCACATGTATGTTTATTGCAACATTGTTCGCAATAGCAAGAACATGGATCCAATTGTGCTGCCATCAAAAGAGAACTGGATAAAAAAATATGGTACATATAAACAATGGAATATTACGCAGCCATAAAGAACAAAATCATGAACTTTGCAGCAACCTGGATGGACTTAGAGTCTATAATACTGAGTGATCTTTCACAGAAACAAAGAACTGTGTATCACATGTTCTCACTCATAAGTGAACCTTGAACAACTATCGTAATACTTTAAGAAAAGGCTTAACAGTAGCGGGAAACTGCGCAGGGGAGTGTGGGGTGGGGGGGCAGGGATGTGGGATTGACAGTAGTGGGAATCTGCCTGGGGAACGGGAGCACACCTCATCAACAAGTGTACCTGCATAATGAATATTTGTATACCTAACCCTGAATTGTACCCCTCGTCTTTAAAATAAAAAATTTAAAAGTTAAAAAACAAACATACCATAGGTGAAGATGTGAAGGCATGAAGGAGTGATGGTGAAGAACATTCAATGATGCCCCAAATAGCTACAATTATTGAGCATCTATTATGTGCCAGCACTTTCTACACTGTGTTTTTAAAACCTATGGTACCCATGCATGATAAATGACTTATGTCCTTATTTTAAAGATGAAGCCAGCCTGTAATCCCGCGCCTTTGGGAGGCTGAGGTGAGTGGATTGCCTGAGCCCGCGGGTTCGAGACCCGCCTGGGCAGGTGAGACTTCATCTTTACAATAAGTCAAAAAATCAGCCAGGCGTGGTGGTGCATGCTTGTAATTCCGGTCACTCGGAAGGCTGAGGCGGAAGGATCGCCGGAGCTCAGCAGGTCGAGACTGCGGTGGCCGGGAGCGGCCACAGCACTCCAGTCTGGGCGGCAGAGTGAGACTCCAACTCAAAAAAAAAAAAAAAAAAAAAAAAAAAAAAAAAAAAAAGGATTAAGTCAAGATCTTATTGCCTGAACATTTTATTTCTGGGAATCCAATTCATATAGTCAAGCTACAAAACCTGTGCTCTTTCCATTATACAACACTGCTTCACCAAAGAAGACTTTACTATTTAAAGCTTCTTTTTTTACATCTCAAGTATCCATGTGCTTTTGAGTTCTATCTGGAATCACTAGAATGTTGCTTTTTGTTTGTTTGTTTGTTTGTTTTTGAGTTGGAGTCTCATTCAGTCGCCCAGACTGGAGTGCAGTGGCCGCTCCCGGCCACCGCAGCCTCGCCTGCTGGGCTCCGGCGATCCTCCCGCCTCAGCCTTCCGAGAAGCGGGAATTACAGGCATGCACTACCACGCCCGGCTGATTTTTTGATTTATTGTAGAGATGAGGTCTCTTATAGACTAATTCAGTATCTAATTTGACAGATAAGAAAACCAAAGCACAGAGAGGCTTGTTGACTTATCCAATGTCACATGACAAACACATTTATTTATAGTGGCTTTATAGTGTTAGTGCAGATTACTTAATAAGGTTTGTAATTTGTCCTAGTTGACCAGTAGTGAAGTGTCTAATCCATGTAAGAAAAGATCAAAGGTTAAATTTTATGTTTCTCTAAACCCCCCATGCAAAATGCAAACTTATTTTGCATAGTTTAAATGAATTCTGATAGATGAAAGCAATCATACAAAGGTCTAGATTGTAGTATGTCATCTACTTAATTTAACTGAGTTTTGGAACAAATACTATTTTGCTTTATTGTTTATGAAAACTAGTCAGAACATAACCTCGTTAAATTAATGGAGAAAAACCTTGGAAATTACACATCCACATCCAACATGCAAAAGCCTTTTTCTCTTTTTAACACAAAACCAGAAAAGAATATTGAAGAACTCTCCTGTAAAACAAATTAATTTGGGTATCAAGAGTTGGGGAGGTTTGGTATAATAAGAGAGTTAATTGTTATGTTTAATGTTCCTAGAAGATTTTGGGTGTAGATAAGAGCAATAAGTAGGGGAAGTGACCCAATTAGTGTATAAAATAAAAAGTAAAGGCCGGCGTTTAGTCATTCTGTTTGGTTTCCTCATCGCATGATAATAATTAGGGTGGGGATTAAGGTTGCTTCAAATAGGACATAGAAGAAAATTAATTCTGTAGCAGTAAAGATTATGATCAGGAAAATTTGAAGTATAATCAATATAGAGACATATAATTTTTTTCGTGCAAGTGATTCTTTTGATAGGTGGTTTTGGCTGGCTATAATTATTAGGGGGAGTAATCAGGTAGTTAAGATTAGCAGTGGTGTTAATAGGGAATCAGTAAAGAAGGTGAGTGAGAAATTTGTATTATTGTTATGGAAATTGTTTAAGAGAGAAAGGGTGATGAAGCTAATTATTAGACTATGGGTTGTAGTATTAATTCAAATAGTATGTTTTTTAGAGTATCATGTTAATGGGACTATTATTAATGTTGGTAAAATAATTTTTAGCATTGTAAAAGGTTTAGGTTTTGAACATAATCTAGGCCATATGTATTTGATACCATTACTGGTAGAGCTAATCCTACAGCGGCCTCGCAGGCTGCGAAGACTAGAAGTATAATTGGGATTATGTTAGCTAAGGTGAAGTGAAGATTTAGGATTGTTAGTGAAGTTGTAATAAATATTGAGAGTATTATACCTTCTAGGCATAGTAGGGAAGATATAAGATGTGAACGATATATCAATATACCTAGGAGTGATGTTAGAAAAGCAAGGAGAAGATTAATATAGATATATGGCATTCTGGTAATTATGTATTATTCATAGTCTAATGAGTCGAAATCATTTATTTTTAATTAAACTAATTACCATACTCAGTTCATGCAAGTCCTTTTTGAATTCATTCATATGCATGTCCTAGGGCTAGGATAGAAATTAGGGCTAGGGCCATGATTAGTATAAGATTAAGGTTTGTTGTTTGGGTGGCTCAGGGGAGAGGAAGGAGAAGAGCAATTTCTAGGTCAAATAAGAGAAAAGTAATAGCAATTAGGAAAAATTTTATAGAGAAAAGTAGACAAGCTGATTCTGTTGGGTCGAAGCCACATTCATAGGGGCTAGATTTCTGTGTATATATATTAAGTTGTGGGAGTCAAAATGCAACTGAGACCAGGAGTAATGCAAGTGTTATATTTGTAACTAGTGATAAAATTAAATTTATTGTTCCTTCCTGGGGTGTACCAGGGCTAATTGATTGGAAGTCAATTATACTAATTAATACTAAAGGGACAGGATCCTCATCAATAAATAGAGACATATAAGAATAGTCAGACTACGTCTACAAAGTGTCAGTATCAGGCGGCGGCTTCAAATCCGAAATGGTGGTTGGATGTAAAGTGAAATTTTAATTGTTGGAGGAAACAAATGGCTAAAAAAGTTGAACCAATGATAACGTGGAGTTCATGAAAGCCTGTACCCATAAAGAAAGTTGAGCCATAGATGCCATCAGAGATAGTGAGTGATGTTTCAAAATATTCTGATGCTTGAAGTAGGGTGAAATAAATACCTAACATAATAGTAATTAATAGAGCCTGGAGTATTTGTTTACGGTTACCTTCTAGTAGACTGTGATGGGCTCAAGTAATTGAAACGCCTGAGGCTAGTAAAACAGATGTATTAAGTAAGGGTACTTCTAGGGGGTTTAGGGGGTAGATACCTGTTGGGGGTCAGCAGCCTCCTAGTTCGGGGGTTGGGGCTAGACTGGAGTGGTAAAAGGCTCAGAAAAAGCCTGCGAAGAAAAATACTTCTGAAATGATAAAGAGAATTATACCATATCGGAGACCTTTTTGTACGATTGATGTATGATGGCCTTGAAAAGTTCATTCTCGAATAATATCACATCACCATTGATATATGGTCAGTGTATTTGTAATAAGGCCTAAGGTTAGAAGTATAAAGGAGTTAAAGTGAAATCATATAATAAGACCTGATGTTATGAGAAGGGCTGAGAGGGCTCCAGTTAGTGGTCAAGGGCTAGGGTTAACTATCTGGTAGGCATGTGTTTGGTGGGTCATTATGTGTTATCATGTAAGTAAAAGTTCACTAAGAGTGTAAATACGTAGGCTTGAATAAGAGCTACAGCTAGTTCTAGGATTGTCAGTAATATAAGAATAATGAATGTTGTTGATGCTGCAATAGTATTAATTGATAATAGGACTAGAGTGGCTCCTCCAATTAGATGTATAAGTAAGTGACCCGCTGTGATGCTAGCGGTTAGTCATACGGCTAGGGCTATTGGTTGAATGAAAAGACTAATAGTTTCAATAATAATTAATATAGGAATTAGGGGAATAGGGGTTCCTTGTGGGAGAAAGTGGGCTAAGGATGCTTTGGTTTTGTAGCGGAAACTAGTAATTACTGCTCCTGCTCATAAAGGGATTGCTATACCTAAATTTATTGATAATTGAGTAGTTGGTGTAAAGGAGTGGGGCAACAGGCCTAGTAAATTTGTGGATCCAATAAATAAAATTAGGGAAATTAGTATTAGAGATCAAATTCGACCTTTATTACTGTGTATAGTCATTATTTGTTTAAGTACTAGTTGGAGTAGTCATTGTTGTAAAGAGATGAATCGGTTATTAATTAGGCGGGTCGAGGTGGGAAATAAGATAATTGGGAATATAATAATTAGTACTACTACTGGTAGGCCTATTATTGTAGGGGTGATGAAAGAGGCGAATAAATTTTCGTTCATTTTAGTTCTCAAGATTTCCTTGAGACCGTAACAAGATCCACAAGAACTTGAATGTTCTTTAGTATCTGCCATTAGGTATAATGTTAGCCATGGGTGAGTGAGGTACAGGAACATATTTCAAATGTTTTAAAGCTCAGAATAAAATCAGGATATGCTTTATTAAAGAAGGATATTTAAAAATTGCATGTTATTATTTTTAATTGTCTCCAAAGACTTCTGAGACCTAGATAAGCTGGTAGTACTGTTTCAAAGCTTTGTGATTTTTTGTTGTAAGCACTGCAGGATGGAGACCACTTGGTTAGAAAATCAGGTAGAAGCAATATTTTGCAACAGTGCAAAATTCATCCAGAGTGAAAGTGGCTGAAAGCAGTTAAGCAGAACAGAGTTTTAGTGACTTATGTAAAATATATTGATAATTTGTCCAGATTCGCATTGGAAAAATCTACTCTTCACTGAGAGAAACAATACTGTTAAATCCAGGATGCAAGGGATAGATGGAACATCTAGTGATAGTGCCTGTTCTGCTTGCTGAGGGGACTGTATTGAGGACTAAAGAATAAGGGAAAAATGTGTTACATTCTTCAGTGAATAAAAGTAATATGTAAGTTTCCATAAGGAGAGACAAAAATGATGTATGTGAGACCACCACTAAAAAGTCTCCAAATAAGCAATTAGCTAACAAGTGTATCTCAATATTCTGTGTTCACTTTTGTGATACATCCATTGCAGAACAAAATGGCTTGTGAATGTTTTCTGCCTTCAAAGAAGTACCCATTGTAGTCACAAATGAAAGATGCTGCAACAGTAAGTCATAAAAGCCTTTTATAAAGGCAACATAAACAACCACGTTTGTCTACTAGAGTACACTTGTGACATAGAGAGCTACTTTGTACAAAGTCAGCCTTGTGATCTCTACCATAGTAACTGTTTGGGAAAATAATCTGACATGTCTAGAATACATTGCCTGGATATGGTGGCTGAGTGATTGGGGCAAATAATCTCTGTGTGCTTAACACATGTAAAATGGGGATAATAACAGTACCTCCCAGTATGGTTGTGAGATTTAAAGAAAGATACATATGTAAAATTCTTAGCATCAACATAATAAAATCTTCAATAAGTAGTAGGAGTAGTAGTTGTTATCATTAAATTATCAAACCTCTATAGAGATTTATCGATAGCTAGAGTTGAGTGAGAATAAAAATAGAATTTACTTATTTTTGTAGTGGTATTTCTTCTGAAGGATAATTGTGACTGTGACTACATTTTAATAGCACCAGTGCTGACCTTGTCATTTGCATTCATTAAAGAAACTGTTTGCAAGTCAGTTGCATAAATAAACAATCATTGAACACGAGAATATGTCAGGCAGAGTGTTAGGTATGGACATGCGAAGATAAATCAAGTATATCCGACTTTCAAGGATTTTAGAGGATAGAGAGGGAATCCAACAAGTAAAGGCATTCAAAATCATGTGATCAGCACTGTGACAAAATGTTATTGGAGAAGACTAGAAAGTGTCCTGTCCCAGTTTAGAGGGAAAGGACAGCACCTGTGAAGTTTTCTTGAAGATCTATGCTTGAGTTGAGTTCTAAAAGACAAGTTATATTTAAGTTAAGAAGGGAATTGTAAGAACAAAGCAGGAAGATTGCATGAATGTTGTGTTTTGAGGGAACTATACGTGGTTTTTACTGCCTACACTAAAGTGTAGTGTGGCAGAGTTGGAAGGAAAATAAGCTGTAAATGTAAGCAGAGTCTGGTTCAATTAAGGATTTTTGACCAGACTAAGAAGGTGTAGTCAAGAGTGTTAGGACCGATGAGAATCTCTACTCAGAGTATGTTCAAATTTGCTTTCACTTCAATTTACTACCTTACAAGCAAACAATTAACATAAGGAATGCATAAGAGAAAATGAGGGACTAGCTGTTCCCTGGTCTCTGACATAGCTAAAACTGATGGTCAGTGTAGGGTATAAGGTAAAAAAAAAAAAAAAAATCAAAGTAACAGGAACACCATGGAGGCTGCTAGTTTTCATAATGCTTTGAAAGAAATCAGTGGAGAAACCATTCAAGGATTCTTCTGTTCCCATGCATAGCCATTTCAGTTGAAGACTAATTATCCTCTTTAGGTTCTCATTTCTTATTGAGGCATCAGGATTAAAGAAAGACTGACCACGGCCTATTAGCACAGCCTTCTTTATGAATTTGGACTTTATTTAAAAACTAACTTGGGGTGGCTAAAAAGTTTTAAGCATAAAAACAATTTGATTCCTTAGATTTTGAAAATCACCCTAGCATCCACATGTTTCCAGATATCATTATAATGAAAGGAAGATTATGGTAGGGAAAGGTGGAAGGCTGCAACCATAGTGAGATGACTGGCTGATGTCCAAGCAAGAGAAAATGAAGACCTGAACTAAGCCAGCTGCACTGGGCTTGGGAATGCAAGTAAGCCTGAGAAAGAAACTTATGAGATAAATCATCAGGACTTTGTGACAGATGGAATGTACAGAAAAGAGATAATATGTTTTACATGCTTGTTTCTGAGCTTCTGAATCTACTAGAAATTCCAGTCTCAAGTGGTTTAATAAGATCAGGTCCCTTTTGGACTATACAAATCCTTCTCTTAAGATTACCCTAGCAGCAGATAATAAGGATCATACCAGTGTTACTTCTCCCTGCACTTAACTATGTGAGACCAGTGTCAGGGCTGTTTAACACTTGATTGTATTCTCTATTGTATATTGATCTTTTTCTTTGTATTAGTCTCCTTTCTCTTTTTTCCCTATCGTTTTCCTTGTCCATAGAGAAGACAGGTATTCTTGTGTATGTATGACATAAACTCATAATAAAGACTTGATAAGATTTAGAAATCATCAAAAGAGTACAAATGAATATAGAATAATTCTATTCTAACATCTAAATGCTGAAAGATAGCAAACACATGATTACTTACCCCTGGTCAGATTCTCGGGTGGTGCTGTATGTTCCCACCTAATTCATGTTCAGTATGAATCTTCATTACAGGGTTTTCAAATTAGTTTATTAATTAATTTTAATGTATTAATTTAAAATATGATTTTAAAGTATTTACAGCCTTTCCTATAAATATTCTGATTTAGTAGATCTGAAAATGAACTTTGGATTTTTTTTTTTTAATAAACCTCCTCAAGTTGTTTTAATGGCAGCCAGATTGGTAAGAACATACTTCCTGGATGAAGTCCAAATTCTTTATTATGATATATGAGGTCCTCTGACCCTTGCCTGCCCCTAGACCCATTTCTCTATGGTAGTCTGCTTTCCACCTGTATCAAGTAACTTGCAATTAACCAGACACATTAAGCATCCTGCTGAACTCATATTTCAAGATCCCAGGTTAGAATTTATCATTAACCCTTTTCAGTTTTTCCTCTTCTTTGTATGGACTCCTGTCACAGAAATCATAGGAACACTTTATATCAGGATCAGAAACGTGTCAGTTGAACATTGCTTGCAGACTGTGTCTATTGCATCAAGACTTCTGGCAAAATGTAACACTTAGGAAAACTGCTCTTTTATTTGAGGAAAAATACCTTAGCAGAATTTCTGGTTTTACAAAGGAAAGATCCAAATCCTATTCTGCAGGACAAATGTGAGAAGAGGAGGAGCTAAAAGTTTCAGAAAAATAGATCTGACAAGACTCTTGATTTTCTGAGTGCAGAAGATATTCTTTGCCTAAGCAAGGGCAAGTTCAGACTGATTGAGAGGATGCAGAATCCTGAATTTCAAAGAGTTGTCAGAGTGTTTCAAAGCAGCATACTGAATTCTAATCCTGGAGCAGAGGCTCTTAGTCTTCAGTTTGATTTGGTGCTGACTGAGAGGTCCAAGCCTACAGGTGTACAAGAAGGAAATTGGAGACTATGAGGCACCATCTGTTTTTTGACTTACAGAGAGCTGTACTAGAAAATGTTAAATTACCATCACTTTCCTGGGGAAAAAACTATAAAAGGCGATCCTTTATGTAATAGAAATTTATCTATTCTATTAACCCCTGGTGTGGAAAGTGGAGTCGAATCTGTAACCATACAGTGAGTTGAAGTCATAGGACGGGCTTCGTTGCATTAATAATTGATAAGCTTTATTGATTTCTCACTATGTATACTAAAGACTTGATGCCTTACCTCCTTTAATTCTCACAGCAGTCTATATATTTGATTCAGTTACTATCCTAGAATTAAAATAAGAAAGGGGAAATTGAGACACAGAGAATGTAGGGTGAAAACATCTAGCAAGTGGTTGACACAGTTTTCACCCTTGTTTTGAGTCTTTCTAGAGCCTTCTATTTTAGACATTTTGCAACTTAGGACAATAGAGTCCACAGTGACAAAGCCAGAAAAACCTACTGAAAATATGTATTATGAATTAAAGAGAAAGGTTATTAGAATATAAGTTTTTACTAATTATACATTTTTTTGAGTTGGAGTCTCACTCCTTCACACAGGCTGGAGTGCAGTGGCATGCACACTCACAGCCACCCTAGTGTCGATCTGCTTGGGCTCTAGTGATCCTTCCACCTCAGCTTTCCAAGTAGCTGGAACTACAGGCATGCTACCACGCCCAGCTAATTTTTGATTTATTGCAGAGATGAGGTTTCGCCAAGTTGCCCGGGCTGGTCTCGAACCCATGGGCTCAGTCAATCCTAATTATACATTTAAGTACACCACTGACCACTTAAAATGTATATCTATACATATACATTGTATGTGTATATATGTTTATATGTATATATATCTCTCTCAAAATAAACATATATAAATATATATCTCAAAATAAAAACCAAAACTTTATTTAGGACTTGTCTCAAAGTAAGCAATTTCTGATAGTTTTTCTCTTTGTGGCTAAGTTGTTCATGTACTAATAAAATTAATTTTAGTGGAGTCAAGTTGTGTAGTTTACCTGTACTGATATGGATTTTAATTTTGTTGAAATTCACCTTTTTCCATGACACATTTTGTTCCACTTAATGATGTTTACTAGGTTTAAGTATTTTTAAAAAATGTTTCTTCATTCTATTATATTAAACTTGAGGATTTATAGAAGAAATTCCTCTTTAACCCTAAGTAATTCATTTTTCTATTTTTAGGAAAGAAAGTATTTCAGAAATTCTTTAGAAAATCTACAAGGGGATATCATTTCTTTTAACTTTAGAAAAGATAAGTAGTTTTCCCACTGAAAATACAAATTCCCATAAATACAAGATAACAGAGATGAATTCTACTCATGGACACCAAGCTCATACAGGTTTCCTTTGACAGATATTCTCTGTGTAATACTCATAAAATTGCCTATCTGAAGAAAAAAAATAACTTTTGTTTTTAGAGTTATATGATATGAATTAAATTCAAATATTGTTTATGTTCATTTCTGAGTTTCAGTGGCTGTCACCAAGCACATATTTATTTTGACAGAACAATAAGCTGTAGAGTTCACTTGGTGGTTCTGGTAAATAAAAACTGTCAGAAGGCATAGTGCTATCCATGAATTTCAACTGAGAAAAATCAATAAAGGTCATTTGTGGTCAACTCAGAACTGCTGAAAAATGGTCTATAGGGTTCTAAAGAATAGGCCAAGAATGAAGATGTTTTTCCTGTTTCCTTACAGATCAAGATGTCATGAAGCATTCTTTTTCTAATACAATACTCCAAGGATTAGCTTTGGTAATTAAAACCACTCACCCTCATTATTAAAGTTTACTTATATTTAAAATCTCGAGTCAGCAGGCACAAAGAGGTTAAATTATAATTAGTTTAATAAAAGTGTCCAGGGAGGCTATGTGATCTAGAAGAAAACAGCTCTAGACTGAATACCAATTAGATGGATGGTCAAAGCTTTGCAGCTGAGACCTATGTACTACTTTATGCCTCAACTTATCCTCTTTATAGAGGATAAAACGAAGACAGTAGACTTCCCTAGGTGGGCAAGAAATTTGTGTTGACTTCTTCACTGATGATTCTCACCATCAGCTAGCCAGTGTACTGTTGGCAGTGTGTTTGGGTTGCTCTTCTACTTCCCCTAAGGTTTGATCTTTAATTTTTCTCCTTGGATACTTCATCTTCCTAACTCCCCTACTACTCTCCATTTATATATGGGTCAAACTCAAATTATTTTAGTGTTGGAAAAATGATTTATTTACCCTTAAAGATTTAAGGATTTTTATTTATTTATTTATTTATTTTTGAGTTGGAGTCTCACTCTGTCGCCCAGGCTGGAGTACAGTACAGTAGCACACTCAAGGCAACTGCAGCCTTGACCTGCTGGGCTCAGGTGATCCTTCCACTTCAGCCTTCCAAGTAGCTGGAACTACAGGCACATGCCACCATGCCTGACTAGATTTTTGAATTCTTAATGCATGGTCTAGTACTTGTTTTTGCATCACAGAGCTTGCCATGTATTAACGCTTTTGAGAAGCAGCACATTCTTCTATACTGCTGTTTAGTTAACTACTTCATTTGGTTTTCATTTTATCTCCCTAAATATGGATGTTATGGCTAACATCAAAATAGATTTGTGATAGATTACATTTTTTAAAGTCCAACTACTGGTCATATACAGAAGGCAACGAAAACCACACTGAGTAAAAGAGTGACAAATTAAAGACTGATACAAATAAAGTGGATGATTGAGAATAGATTTCAATTATCAGATGAATGAATTAGTGGAAAATACTTTTATTTTGGAGTCAGACAGACTTGACTCAACTATGAGTTTTTATTTTTGCTTTTTATTAACTACGAGACCTGGACAATCTACATTTACTAATTCTCATACCTCTCATAGGGGAAATGAAGGTAATAGAGGTTGCAAAATTTAGTGTTAATATAGAAAATACCTAGCTCATGGCAAATATTGCATTAATTACAGCCCAATCCCCATCCATTCCCACCACCAAACCCCTCACACAGAAAGATATCAGGGATACAGAAATAAAAATGAAAACAGCCCCAAGACTGTAGGTTCCTCTAAGGCAGATATTGTTTCCTATTAATTTTTATTTCTCTTGTCCCTGGCACAGAGCCTGAACTATTATATTCTCAATAAATGTTTGTTGAGTGACTATGCCAGGTCTGTCCATATGAACTCAAAATTTATACTGGCTATAAATAGGTATTCCCCCCACAACGGGAATACTATACTAAAAAATTACCCAGTAAACAACAAATGTAAATATCTAGTAGAGAGAAGTAGATTACTAGAAATTCAGCTTTTATAGGAAAAATTGGGACACAGATGAAGAGACTACAGGACAGTTAGGAGTTAATGTGAAAGAAATAGAGAAAGAATAGGTGATTCTTAACACTTTGTCAAATCTTGATGATGCTTCAGTAGAGGAAAGTTTTCTTTTGAATTAAAAATTTGGCTTCAGCGGAAGAAATCTTTTATTATGAAATTTGGGCCACTGCTGAGAAAGATTCTTAGCCTAAATAATACTGGACACAAAATCTAGGGACTATGTAGCCTGGCTTGGTCCTGAAGAATCCATAATCTGTCCTAGAAATGTTCAGAATATCAAGCCTCATTTTCCCATCTATAAGTAGAGACTAATCATTGGTGTTGTTTAAAGTTATTTAGTTCACCACAGTGATTTCTCCAAGAACCCAAAGCACGTATCCTTCATCTGCTCAGAGATCTTCTGAGAAAGGGATAGAGTTATTCTTCCAGCTATTTAAGGACTCTTAGATCACTATAGTAATGAGAATATAGACTCATCACTACCTCAACTTTACTACTATAATTTTTTCATGACAAGATTTATTCTCAATAATAATAATAATGTTTTTTGAATAAATTCTCTTATTGTAAAGTGAATTATCCTAACTCCTTCATGTCTTTGCTCAAATGTCATTTTCTTTTTGAAGTCAACCCTGACTATACCTTTGTTACAACTGCAAGCCTTGATACTCTCTATTCTTATTATTTTGGTTTTTTCTTTTATAGCATTTATCACACCTAACAAGCTATAACTTATTTTATTAATTATTTTATGTGTTTCTCTAATATAAGCTCCATGATAGCAAGATGTTGTTCACTACTAAATCTTCACTGCCTGCAATAACTTCTGGCATATAGCAGGTTACCAATATTTTAAAATTAATGAATTAATATTTTAATATTATATCATATCTAATAAAATCAAAATTTGTGAAATGTCAATAAATGAACTGTTGCCATTTACCAGTTGCGTGAAATGATACATGCAAAAAGATACAGAGAAGGAAGAAATCAGTGTAAGAGCCCTTGTAGAATGTAAAATTACTCTACAAGGATAGTTTTGCTGTTATTGTTCACTACTGAGATTGAACATAAAAGCAAACAATAGTTATACCACATATAAAAACTGAACTTTGACTTAAAACTCTAGCACTCTGCCAGGAAATTAACCTCCTCATCTCCAATGAACAACCCAGGGAACCAAACTGCTATAAGTGATACTTACAGAAAGCCAGATTGCTATCTCTGGTGACAAATGAGGAAGCTAAACAGTAACTTCTGTAACAATCACCCCAAACAGCCAAGACTTGATTATAATTGACAACTTCCCTAATTTTGGTCCCTGCTTCCAACTTAGGACCAACCAGAGAAATCCAAATATGTACCTCTAACCAGTCATGTAGAATTCCTAGCTTCTGGTTAGCCCACCACCAATTTTCCAGGCCAACAGCCTCCACTCAAGGCATAGGTAAAGCCTTCCATTTTTCTCACTATAACACTTTCCCACTCCTCTGCCTGCTTTAAAATCTCTGCCAAAACACAAGTGATGGTGGCTGACTCCTTTACTATCTCAAGTTCAGAATAAATAACTTTTACTTTGTTGTTTGGCTAGTCTGTTTATTTCCAAATTCTCTCCCCTGAACTCCTAAAATTAGGCATAACATATAGTAGGTGCTCAATTCATTGAATGTATAAATGAGTTACCATCAATGAAAATTTAACTTAATGTGGTGGCATTTGTTTACTTGCCTTGAAGGGGGAAAAAAAACATTGTTGTTCATGTGTGCCTCCTTTTTAAGACTGTTCAAGGTCATCTTATCTTTCTCTTGAAGAAAAAGAGAAAACTGGGTCATAGTAGTAGAAGGTAGATCTTTTGATGTGACTTGAGAAAGGATGGTAAATTACAACACTTGTGTGACAAGCTTTTCTTTGCATTCTGTTCATTGATTTATGTTTGATAGCTTGAGCTTTAAAGATTCTATGTAGTTTATGTGGTGAGAAAAGATTTTCTTTTTTCATTCCTTATTCTAGTTCTCAGAAGAGTTCTTGTAATACATATGTAGTTTAGGCCAGCTACCAGGAAAGTAGGGCATTAGTGCCAAAATCCCAGTTAGTACTAGAGTGTGGCTGCCTGTAGTCTTTGTATAGTCACTAAATGAGGATATAGAAAGGGCTATAGTAGGTGACTGGTTGGAAATCCAAGGACTTCAGAATATTGGATACTTTTTATTTTCCATGAATACTTTTTTCACTTCTAATAGAATTTATGGAAAGGTATACAGCTGGAAATAGAGAAGGTGTCTGAACATGAACGTTGAACACTGGTAAAAAATGTAGTCTACAGATTACAGTCAGATTTTTAAAGGTAATATGGATATAATATTCTAGGAAGCAGGGAAATATGTTCTTAAGAAAAGAGAGGCCACAATATTGCAGTATTTTAGGAAGACTAACCTGGCATCTGACATTTGCTTTAGCACTCATAAAGCTACAGTAAAATTAAATAAAAATAGGTAGCATTTCCTCAATTTAGTTTATATTAGACAATTTTCTGGTAACTTCTTTGTATCAAATGCAGGGAGATAAATTTCAAAGACAAAAATAAACTCATCTTTTACTTTTAACACATCTTTTCCATAAAGTATTGTAGGTTCATTTTGTATCATATTGTAGTATAATTTTTTTGTAATGACTTGAAGTCAGGCACCCCATGTTGTATTCTAGGAAAAAGTTAAGATCTCTTTCAGACTATTAGAACATTTATGTGGTGTGCAATGGGAGCTTCTAAAAACACTGTATGTGTGTGTGTGTGTGTGTGTGTGTGTGTGTGTGTGTGTGTGTGTGTGATAGAGAGAGAGAGAGAGAGAGAGAGAGAGAGAGAGAGAGAGGAAATGCCACTCTATTTCTTTGGAAAATTCAGCCAGGAATGGTAAATGGCATAAAGAGAATTAGAATTACAGATCTGAAAAGAAAATTACTTATCCACCGTATCCTTTTATGTACATTTACTAACTGTGTATATAATTAAATTTCAGAAGCTCTGTTCATATTTTTAGGAAACATTCCAGTAGCAAAGTAGAGAGAAGAACTTGCTAAATGACTTAGTAAATCCAACTGCATTAAATTTTGGAGTTAAATTCAAAGATAATTCTCCTTTCACAGGTGGTGATTAACAGCTATATTCATAAACACATTAGAAACTCAACCCAGATAACTTTCTTTATAAATATTTTCTGGAGATACTGTTATAGAAAGGAACATTAATTCTTTAATCTACTATAGTTGGCTTTCAGATATTAAATTGCTGTTCTGAGCTTTTGGGCTCCTGGTAATCAAAATATAAAGAATTGCAAACAAGAGCATTCTCTGAGTCCAAAAATGCTCAGTGCTCTTCGATAATTGAGAAGAGCATTTAAGACTCATTTATCGGTATTTATGGTTGGGTTGAGTTACATAAAAACATTTTAAACATTAGAGATTTATTATAAAATGAATTTCTTGGGGACTTGAAGTTATGTGTGGTATCAAGCTATTGAAAAGTATATAGAACTAATATCACATCATCTAAATTATGTATTTATTATTATTGTATATAATTGTACATATTTATAGAGGTATGTGATATTTTGATACATGCATTCAAGATCAAAAGAAGGAATTTAAGTTATCCATCACCTCAAATATTTATCATTCCTTTGTGCTGAAAAAACTTCAAATCTTCTCTTCTAGTTATTTTAAAATATATAATATACTGTTGTTAACTATAGTCACCCCACTGTGTTATTGACACTAGAACTTATTCCTTCTACCTAACTGTATTTTTGTACACAGTAAACAGCCTCTTTTCATGCCACCCTCATCCTTCCCAGGCTCTGGCAAACATCATTTACTCTCTCCCTCTGAGATCAGCTTTCTTTGTTCTTACAGATGAGTGAGAACATGTAAGAGAACATAAAATAATTTACTTAACATAATGACTTCCAGTTCCTCTCATATTGCTGCAAATGACAAGATTTTTTTCTTTTTTAAATGCGTTTCTTTAAAGATGTGAGGTACAATTCAGGATTAGGGAGATAAGAGGTCATCATACAGGTAAAGTTTAGGCCTCCCTTTGGATCCCACTTTGCCTGGTTTGAGATCAAGTACCCTTATTGATGTTATGTGCCCCCTCTATTCGCTGTCAGCATTCCGCTACTGCCAAACCCTTTCTTGTAGTATTATGATAAATGTTCATGGTTTGCTTAGGAGTGAGAACATGTGGAACTGTTTTTTGTTTCTGTACTAGATCACTGAGTATGATAGACTTTACATCCATCCAAGTTTCTGCAAAGTCCATAATTTTTTCCTTTTTTATGGCTAGGATTTTGTTCTTCTTATGGCTTATTAGTATTTCATTGTGCATATCTAGTATATTTATTTATCCATTCATCTGTTGATGGGCACTTAGGTTGATTCTCTCTTTTGGCTGTTGTAAATAGTGCTTCAATAATATGGAAGTGCAAGTATTCCTTTGACATACTGGTTTCTTGCCCTTTGGATAATCAGTAGTGTGATTGCTGAGTTTTATGGTAATTCTATTAATTTTTTGAGAAACTTCCATGATGGCTGTACTAATTTACATTCCCATCAGAAGTACATGAGTTCCTTTTTCTCCACATTCTCACCAGCGTCTTTGACTAATAACCATCATAACTGAGGTGAGAAGATATCTTATTGTGGTCTTGATTTGTATTTCCTGCCGTTCATTGTTTTCAAGTTGTTCTGTATATCCTTTATTCCTTTCCTTTTCTGATATTGTTTATTATTGTAGTTAGCAATGGTAACATTTGATTTCTTTCTTTTTCTAGTTTGCATATCTGCTCTATCATTAGGTTTTATACTTCTGTGTGTTTTCTTAATGGTAGGTATCATCCTTTCAATTCTAGATGTGATACTCCTATAGCATTTCTTGTAAGGCCAATCTAGTAATGATAAATTTCCTCAGTGTTTGCTTGTATTGAAAAATATTTTATTTCTCATTTCTTTTTGAAGGATAGCTTTGATGGCTGTAGTATTTTGGGTTGCCAATTTTTTTTTCTGGTACTTTGAATATATCACGCCATTCTCTCCAGATCTGTAAGGTTTCTGCTGAGAAATTTGCTGTTAGTCTGAAGGGTATTCCCCTATATGTAAATTAATGCTTTTCTCTTACTATTTTTAGGATTCCCTTTATGTTTTATTTTGAAATTTTGTTTATAATATGCTTTGAAAAATACCTTTTTGAGTTAAATCTAGCTAGAAATATTTAAGCCTCTTGAATATGGATGTCTATATATATTGTAAGACTTTGGAAGTTTAGCAATTATTTCATTATGTAGATTTTCTATGCTTTTTTCTGTCCTTTCTTCTGGGACTACCAAAATTCAAATATTTAGTTTCTTTATCATGTTTCATAGGCCACATGGGATTTCTTCATTCTTTTAAAAATACTTTATTCTTTTTTTTTCTGCCTGAGTTATCTCAAAAGGCCTTTCTTTAAGTTTAGAAATTCTTTTCTTTGTTTGATCTAGTCTATCAATAAATTTCCTTTTAAAAATTTTTTAAAAATCTCATACTGAGTTCTTCACTTCCAGGATTTCCATTTGGTACATTTTAATGGTATATAGCTATTTGTTGACTAGTTCATTCAGATCATAAGCTATTTTCCTTGTTTCTTTATATTGGTTGTGTTCCTTTTATCTCACTGAATTTATTTAATATTATTTTGAGTTCTTTTTTAAGGCATTTCATATATTTTCTTTTTGTTGGAATATATCACCAGAGAATTATTGTGCTCCTTTGGAGGTGTCATGCCTCCTTGCTTTTTTCAGGCTTTTTTTCAGTGTTAGTATCTGGCATCTGGTGTAACTATTGCTTCTCCCAATTTTGTGGATTGGTGTTTTTGGAAAGAAATTTTTCCTTAACATGCTTCTATAGTGTTGTTTGGGTAAGATACTTTGAACTTGATTTTGGGTGAGTAGTGTAATCATTGTATGATTTATTCAGATGTATCAGTATCAGTGGTGGCTGAGAGTTCCTCAGTTGCTTAGGTTGTGGTGAGGCTTTACTGGGATGTGCCAGTTCTCAGGTATTAGTGTGGCTGTTTAGACATGCGAGTCCTCAAGTCCCTGGACAGTGTACATGAATGTCAATAATAGTGGGCCTGGGAGGACAGATTCTTGTGCCTGCACGTGACTTGCTTGGGTGCCAACAATGACAACAGTGGGCCAGATAGGCAGCAGGTTCTAGAACCCCTGAGTGGTATGTGTGGCACTTGGGTTCCCAAGGAGCATGCACAGAGATATCATGCACATTTTATTTTTACTTCAGCGTTTGCTACATATTTCAGCAAATGCTATACATTTATGGGGATTTGTGATTAAAACAAGAAGGTTAAAAAGAAACTATCTCACCTTCTTGCTGTGAAACCTTGATTATCTTACTGCTCTTTTTAAAGCTTATTTGTTTTTTTAGGGTAAGACCTATGCCTGGATAGTGGCAAACATGCACTAAAGCATTTTTTTAAAAATACAAATGTAACATCTGGTATAGAATTCTGTCTTAGTATATGAATTGTATAGAATAAATAATATGAAAGCCTTAATAAAAGAATGAACTAGCAAAATAATTTTTTTGTAATGAAGACTGATAAAGTGCAAGGTATTCTTACTTTATCAGCTTGTTTGCTGGTAGCATTTTAGAACCTCACAGTAGAGTTTAAAAGGCTACACAGTCTTAGAACTCTGCTGACAGATTTAAGATAAAATCATTTTGTCACTACAAGGTGTGAACACATTTAAAAAATCTTGTTATACTTCATTTTCCTCATATTTGAAATAGAGACAATAAATGTATGTATATAGAGAGACTTGTTACAAGGATTAACTAATATAAAGCATGTAAAGTACATAACACCATTCTTCGGTTATTGTAGTCACCAAATTAATGTTAGCAGAGTCTACCAACTCTGTAGTCTGGAACAGGAAAATTCAAATTAGCTATGTGTATTTCTTGAAGTGCATGAAGATTTTCCATAGTTTCAAGTTAGGCACACAGTTTCAAGTCAGGTGACGAGACACATCCTTGTTTGCCCCATAGAGTCCTGATTTATGCCTACTGTTACTGATGTGTTATTAGTATCACCCCTTTTTATGCATTTCGATGGTAGGTAGTATGGTCATCCCAGTTTCACCCAAATTCTCATGTTTTATATTGACTTTTTCCAAAAATTATTTTTCTAAAAAAGTCCTATTTCTAAAAATCGTTTTTCTAAAATTGGTCAAAGACATAGCAATTATTCTATCTCGTATTGCTTTACACAAATTACCCTTTTTTTTAAACTTTAAAAAATAAGGGTATGTTTTAAATCTAAATCTTGGAAAGAGAAATCTGAGATAGTTAAGCAAAGAGAGTATCAATAGGTGTTTCACCCAGACATCTTACCTGTCCAACTTCCTGGTCTTTCTCAGAGATGGATTTAGAAGTGACATGTTTTCATGGGGATCTATATTAAAATGTTTATTTTACTTGAAAAATAAAGTCATACCTTATATAATTGAAAATAAGTTGTATTGGTTTAATAATGAGGACTGGTTTTACCTATTATATTTATAGTAAACATTTTATAATTTTAGTGAGCTAAATCTACAATGACATACTTTTTAAGACTACAGATTTAAGTTGTGAGTTAAGTAATTTCTTAATGTTCACTAAGATAAAATGTGGATTTAAAATTAACAAACTTTTGACATTCCCAACTCTATCTAAACATATTCTATTAATATGACAATTCGAGTTAGAAGTATAATTAGTAGTTATTTGGTATATCTTGTTAACGTTCCCCCCACCTTTGGTATATTTCCCAGAAATTGGGAAAGTGAATGATTCACAATGACTAAGAAATTCTTTTATGAGTCAGATGGTTTCTATTTTGCTTAAAAAAAAAACAAAACTGCATTGCCCATGGTAAATCATTAAAAATATATTTTGTTGAATGTTCAGTATGTGATTTGTTACATGTAACTCTATAAGTGTTCAATAAATTGACATCGCTTTAAGAAACTTCTTCCATTTTCATCAACTTATTATGAAAATAATTTTCTCATTGCTTACATATATAAATATAGAAAAATTGTTCTTGCAATAAATAACATGTATTCACAAATCCATAAACAAATTGAAAAAAAGTCACATCTTTTTCTTATGGGTTAAATTTGCAATAAAAATTCATTGTGCATGTTTAATATTTTTCAAAAGTTATAATATAAACTTGTATAATTCATTGACTTTATATTAATAGTAATCACAATATTCAATTAGAATATTTAATATATTATTGCAATACACTGAAAATAAAGCATTTTAAACTACTTAAATTATGAAGAAAACTTCAGATGTGTATGTAGGGCAAAGCTTGAAGATCATTGATCTGTAGAATCTATCTCTGCCCTTCTCCATTTTTCCCAATATTTCTTCCTAACAAAATACAGATATTATTGTTATTTTATTATTAATTTATTTTTATTGTGCATACATACTTAAGGGATACAACATAATGCTTTCATATACATAGTGAAGTAATTACCACAGTCAAGCAAATTAGCTTATCCATCATCTCATATAATATGAAATCTCTCGGATATTGTTTCTATTTTTTATTTGTTTTTTCACCTCTACAATACTTTATTATTAGAAACACATGAAATATGGCAAAAAGCAAGCATTTGACAGAACTTAATAATGAGTATGTAAATGTCCATTATGTTATTCTTTTAACCTTTTCTATATATTTGCAATATTTCACTGGAATTTTTAAAGAGTAGACACAGAACAGACAGGAATTAGTATGATTGGTGGAAATGAGGAAAAAGAAAGAGGGGAGTTGAAAATGTCTGAAATTTCAGATCTGGGTTTATTAGAGAATAGCAGCACCTTTAAGAGTTGCAACTGTTGGATAAAAGTCGGGAATGAGTAAGATGGTGACAATACCACTTTTGGATGCATGATAGTTAAAATTCTGGCTGGATTTCATCTAGAAATGCCCAGAAGCTCAATGGAATGCTCATTCTAACATCATCAGTTTTGGGGCGGGAGGGAAGTAGCAGGATATGATTTAAGGGCGTCACCTTCAATTTTTCCCCAAACACTTGTAAATAGAATTTAGAAGCAGAAAAATAATAGGAAGTTCTTGGAAATGCAGTATTAATGAAGGGACTTGTCATTTGACTCAAAATTGATACCTGGTTGCCTTAAAAACCTAGATGGTAAAAAGCTTTCACGTTTGAAGGTGAAGCCTTGAAGAATGAGCCACTGGAGGGCCATGCCCTTTTGGGTTCACAGAGCAGGACTATCTTGGGCCAGGACAAAAGTGGCCTGCACACACAGTGTGCGGGTATTTAAAGAACATAAAGTATTTCTAATTCATGCTTGAGGTTTTTATTTGTAAAAGTGTATATAAATTTTATAATTATAACACCTAGAGAATCGACAAGGAAAGTTACCAACTCTTCAGCATAACAGTTATAATTTCCCCAGTTCTATATTGATTGTTTTAAAATTTATTTGTCATTGTTTTCTAATGCACATGCCAGGCAGCCTCTTAGATATGGTCTAGTTTTGCCTTACTGATCATTCTTAAAATGCTCTTTGTTTGCATCTTGCTCTGTCCAAAGTCTCTTTTCATTAGAACATAGCCCAAACTTTACCTTCTCATCAAACCCTGTTTCTGCTGCTTTTTCCTCTGAGTCATTCATCTTATCCTCAAATACCTTGCATGCTTGTCTATTTCACTTGTACATACACATTGAATCTATGGTTACACTTTGATATCTAAGTTGCCTATCTCTCCTCCCCTACTTCACAAGTACATCATGTTCCAACTGTGTGGCAATATTTCCTAATTCTCTAATATCAAGCACTATTTTTTCCCATCTAAAATGCTCTATCTGCTTTCCAATTCTCTGGCTTTCAGAATTTCCATTCATCCATTAAGATCTAGCACAAATACTACCTCTTTTGGGAAGACTTCCCAGATTCTCTGAGCTTTACTGAGTACCACTTTTGTGATTTCATTGAGTGAACTTACGTTCATATCACTTACCAGATCTAGTGTCTATTCATTTATAGTATGTGTTTCCCTATTATAATTACATTCTTAATTGTTTGGGGAAATCTTATGTCTCTGATTGTTGAGTGCAGTTTGAATTGTTTAGTAAAAACTCAATGAATATTTATTGAATTAGTATCTCACAGATAAATAGTAATTAAATTAATAAAAGTTTTTGCCATGCATTTGTCTCATGTATATTAACTCAGGAAATAGGAAGAACAGAAATGTCAACTTTGTCTAATGGGCATATATAGAAACTTAAAACTGCAAAATATACAGATCTTCTACAAAGTTGTCTCACTAATTTTGAATAATTCTGAAACACACAGCCGTGTCATGTTACTACATTGCAATTAATTAAGGAAAAATAACCAGAAGAAAATTTGTCTTAAAATTTAAAAAAGTTTTAACTGAGGAATAAAAATCTTAATATAAGTTAGAGAATATCTGTATGTAATTAATAATAAAAAAATCTATGGATAAAACCAAAGCAATACTTAGGGGGAAATTTAAAGCATTAAATACTTGTTTTAGAAAAGAAGAAAGTTTGAAATTAGTGAGCCAAGTATCTCACCCGAGGTGTTAAAATTAAAAAGAAAAATAGAAAAAAAGGAATATATGATCTCAAATTAATGAAGTAGAAAGCATAATATAAGCAGTAAAGCCCATCTCTTCCTCCCCCACTGAAGATTTACAACCATTCTTGGATGATAGATTTTTTTAAAAAAGTAAAGGCAGAAATTTTTTAAAAAATCGTATTACAAATGAAGGGAAAAACTAACTATGTGTAGACTCTGAAAAGATAAGGGACATTGCCAACACTTTGTGTCAATACATTTGAAATCTTAGATAAAATATATATATATTTCTGGGAAAAGATAACTGCTAAAACTGATTCAAAAAATGAATATCTGAATGGTCTTTTAAATAAATTAGGTTTTAAAGAAATTAAATTAAATTAAGCCTTTAAAGAAATTAACTTAAATAAATTAACCTTTAGATAAATTAATAATCTCCCAAAACAAACTCAAGAACAAATTTGATTTTACAAGAGGGTTCCACCAAAACTTCAAGAAAAAATAATTCTGAATCCATCTAAGTTACTGCGAAGTTCATAATTTTGTCCTTCTTTATGGCTGAGTAATATTCCATCATGTATATGTACCACATTTTTTTTTCCAGTCTACTTTTGGTTCCATGTTTTTGCTATTGTGAAACATGCATGTGCAAGGCATGTTGTTCATAGAGTAATTTGAGTTTCTCTAGGTATATTCCTGGAAGGGGGATTGCTGGGTCATGTAGAAGGTCAATTTTAAGATCTTTTAGGAATTGCCATAGTGTTTTCCATAGAGTTTGTACTAGTTTACACTCCTACTAACAACCAGTGTAGAAGTGTTCCTTTTCCCCGCACATCCTCTTTATCATTTGTTGTTTTTTGAGCTATTGATGATGACCATCCTGATTGGAGACCAAAGTGAGGCCTAAACTTTACCAGTACAATGGCCATTTGTATGTCTAATCCTGAATTGTACCCCCACATACTTAAGATAAAAAAAATTTTTTAAATCCTGACATTAAACAAACTTTTCCAGAAAAACGAGAGTGAATTTTGCCAAATATTTTAATAGGTGGTAAATGCAAGATAATGTACCTTTATAGAATTAATATCTCACAGATAAGATATAGGTACACATATAGCACAGTGATGAAACAAACATTTGGGAGCATATCACCTCATTTACAATCTTAAAAAGTTCAAATACTGTTGCCACTGAGTAGCCCTTCTCTGTACTGTTCTGCTATCTTTCCCAAAGTAAAAGTATCCTGACTGTTGCATTTTTTAATAATAAGTATACTTTAGATTTAGTAAAATGTATAGATTTTAATACACTTTGACAGGTAACTACATGTATGCATATAAGATAAAAATTACTTCCATTACTTCGTATCCTCTTATCCCACCAAGGCAACCAATGTTCTCTACTTTTCTGATTTCTATCACCACAGGTTAGTTTTGTCTGTCCTGCCTTTTGTATCAGTAGACTTATACAGCATGTAATCATGTGTGAGTTTTTCTTTTGCAATTTATCCATGTTGTGTTAGTAGTTGATTCTTTTTTATTACTGAGCAATATGTATCCTGATGTATAAATATACCACAGTTTGCTCAACCATTTTCCTGTTAATGGAATCCTGGACTGTTTTCAGTTTGAAGTTGTAATGACTACAAACGATATGAAGAATCCTTCACACAGCTTTTTGTGGACATATTTTTAACATTATCTGTGTAAATAGTTTGATATAGAATTATTCTATCAATGGGTAGATGTATCTTCTATATAAGAAGTTGATAATTGTTTTTCAAGTCGTTGTACATTTTACACTCACACTAGAAATTTATGAAAGTTTCAGTTATTCTACATGCAGCAGAAATTTTGGAGATTACCAGTTTTCTTAATTTTAGCCACCCTAATGTGTAGCAAGTGGTATCTCATCAGGGTTTTATCTGCATTTCCCTGATAAATAATATATTTGAACAAATTTTCTTGTGTTTGAATGACTTATAAAAGAGAGAATGACTGATAGAAAGTTTCAATGTTTTGAATATAAATTTAAAAATTAATCCTGAGTGTTGTTGACTTTACAAAGATGGCTTTCTAAATTTTCTGTAGCTTCATTTCTCTTTTAGAAATTATAAGATTCTGAGTATTTCCCTCTTCTCTTTTACAAATAAAGAAGACCCATAGAAATATATAAATAATTCAGGTCAAGATGTGAGGGAACACTTCACATGCTAACAAAAATGATGTTAATAAACTTTAAATTGTGCTTCTAGCATGACCTCCCAATCTTACTACCAAAAGTAATACATAGTGTTTCAGGGAGACTATAAAACTATAAATTTCAACAGAGTTTCCTAGCTTGCCTGAGAGTTTGACAACAGTACTACATTAAGTGATGTGAAATATTTTGTAAACAAACAGAATGATATATAATAATCTATCTCCAAGGACAAATAGATGAATTATATTATAAATTTGCTTAAATTTAGTAGAGCTCATGTTTTCATTGGTCTCTTGAGATTAACAAGCCTTATATAAATTTAAAATGAATGGATTCATAAATTTCTAGCAACACACCAGAAAAAAAAAACATTAAATACTTGTTAGACTATAACTCAAGGTGGAAAAAAAGAAAGAAAAGTTTACAATAGTGCTTGCATGCTAAGTTGCAGAATAAAGTCAATATCAGAAAAAATAGTAAAAAAAAAAATCCTTAAAAACTCTACTTTACCTAAATACACTTTAAATAATTTAAGCATATGATAATATTAAATATAAAAATTTTAACTATATTTTAATGGGTTAATAATTTTGATTTAAAACAATATATGCCATTTTCATGATTTAATCACAGCGTGAAGAAAATTACATTAACATGTTCTATTTTATTTATTAATGTTTTATTTTATGGAAAGCATGTTTATTTTTTCTTAAAAATTATTAATTTTCCTAAAATTGCTAATTTGATTATATTGGTGAAATTAGTATCATTGTTTCTACAAAACATGTAGGTAAGATTTAAATGTATGTCTAAACTAAATTTTTAAAATGTACTTTTATTAAAAGGTTTTACTATTTAAACTTTTTGTCATGTTGCAATCGATTAAACTATTCCAACACTAATTGGATACAAATTTTGTACAATAAAAAGTAGCCATTGGGTAGTAAATTTAAAAGTATATATATTAGTTTTACATATTTATTATTAACCTTCAGAAATTTGATAGGCATATAAATAACTGTATCATGATTCAGTCAGATATTGTTATGATAATGCTGCATAGTGAATAACCCCAGAACTCAGTGGAATAAAAGAGTAAGTATTTCCATATTCATATGTCAGCAGGTAGACTGTACTTTGGCATGTTTACGCTAGACTCCTGGCTCTGGGATTCAGGATTAAAGCGCCAGGCTCCAAGCCCCATATGTTTGTTCTAGGGTATAGGCTGAAGGGACACTTGTATCTGGGTTAGGTCACTGCAGTAAAGAGGGTGCACTCTGCTCATCTCACATACACTAACCTCTCAATGGCCAAAGTCAGGCACAAGGTCAAGTCTAAGTCAGGGGATGAGAAAATACATCTTACCAAGAAGACATGGCAAGTGTATGAAATAAAATGCTACAGCAAAGCCGTGAAGAATTGGGATCAATAATGCAGTCTGCCACTGTGGATATGAAACTCTGCTAACAGGCTTGCATAGGATAGTTCTCAGTTTATTACCCAGTACTTTCTGCTCGATGATAGAAGTTAGTAACTTCATTTAAGAGTTGAATATACTGATAGTTCAGATTCTAGTAAAGTCAACAGTTGCAAAGAAATATAAATATGTGTGAAGAATAATGGATCTGATTTTTGTCTATAAAGGGGATAAAGAGGGCAAATAAAATGATTGGTATACTAGACTGTAAAAGAAAATGGATTCAGACAAACTAAGTCTCTAAATAAAATTAAGTATCTCTGAGGTAATGTGAACCATATTGGTCTTGGTTTATAGTACCTGCAATCATGAGTTAAAAATAATAAAAGGTCACTCATAAGTGAGTCCTGAACATTTATTCCAATACTACAAGAGAGGGATTGGTAGTAGTGGGACACTGCTGGGGAGGAGGAAGGAGGGTGGTGCACAGGAAGGCATGTAACATTATGAAGGGTATTGCCCCTAAACCTGGGAAATTGAGGCCCACTTGGGGACCCAAACTTCAGCATGCTTATGTACCTAATCCTGACTTGTACCCCACATCTTTATAATAAAATAAAGTAAAAATAAATAAATAAATAAATAGAAAAAAAATAATGAAAATATTTAATTTGGGCAAGGTAAGCTCAGTGTTAGTATGTTGTTTTATGTTTTGGTTTTTTTTCACCACAACTGGTATCATTGCTTCCTTCCCTCACCTTTCAGGCACCCCACCGTGGCCTGCCCTAGGGTGACTCATCTTCCCTTATTAATTCCCTTAATCCTGACTACATTTTCACACATGATATCCTTATTTAATTTCTTATAATTCTTTGGCTGGTGACATCCATTTCCTGCCAAGACATTGACTGGTACATATCTTTCTGTTTTGTTCACTTTTAGTGTTGCACATTTTGATGTTTAGGTTTTACTCTACATCCATTATTGCTAGATGTTTAGAGTGGAGGGGAAACCTTAAAGTGTAATCTTATGATGTTAATCCATTAAGTTTTAAAAGCTTTATATTTTCAGTGATAATTCTGGAAACAATATATATGTCATTGAAAGCTTCTCTGTGACTTACATTTTTCATTTTGACATTCAAGAAAAAGTTGTTCTGAGGTTGAAATGGAAAGAAACTTATCACAAATGTATCTGTTTTTTTTTTTCAGAATAAACCAGCAAAACCCTCACCATCTTTGCAATGTAGGATCTTTTGACGAATGTTTTACTTGCCTTACTCCTTCTTTTTTGCCTCTCCACCATCTTGCTTCTCTAGCACAAAACTGTATCTGATAAGAGAACCCAGGGAAATATTTCTGAACCTGAAGAAAAAGTGAGATCACTTTAGTGTTGCAGCTTCAGGCATTTTGTGATGGGTCTTAGACTTAAAGCCAGCACTGATCTTATGTTTTTAGTGTCTGTGGTGAAAGGAAATATTTCTGCATTTCCTGGAAGTTGCTTTTATAATCCTTTACTTCTTTGCCTTGAAGGGAGATAGAAAGAAATCCTTAAGATAAAGAGAATATTTTTCTAGATCATTATTATATATAAGTCAGAAACATGAGGGACTAATGAACAATTCATAATTTTGTCAGATTAATACAATGGAAAGCAAATAAATTCATACTTAGATAAACCTGGGTTCTAATCCCACTTGAACAAGCTATTCAACCTTTCTTTGTTTCTTACAACTAATACTGACTTTCCCCCATTAGGTCATGTCATTTAGAAATTAATTCTAAGGAGCATTTTGTCTAAACCTCTTATTTGCAGAGGAATTTTATTAAACGAAAGGGAATAGAGCTTAAGAATTCCCTGTATCCTGATTCCCTTAAGAATTCCTTGTATCCTTTCCTCATTCCAACTACCTAGTAACCTTGAGCAAAGGACAACCTTGCATTCAGTTTCTTCATTTACAGTGGAGGAGAGACACTCAGTAAATATTAGTATTACTATTTTTGCTATTATTAGAGAGTGGTATAAGGATTAATGCTACTGAAACAGGGTGAGGACAGAGAATAATGTCTCAATAAATAGTACTGAAAAAAATTCATGCATAAAGTAACTCCAAGAAGAACTATTATTTATAAAATTTTTTATTTTAAAGATGTGGTGTGTCCCCCTCCCCTGGCAGATTCCCACTACTAGGAAATAAGACGATATTATTTTTCACCTTAGTGTAATTATTTTTTTCTCCTTTAAGATTCCATCTTGTTACTCTAAAATTAAGTTCACCTGGATAAAACACCTACAAGGCAGTGATTTGCCTAGACCCCCAAATATCTAAAGACAAACCTGTGCCAGAGAATCAATGAGAGAAGGAAATGTCACTTTACCTTAGTAAATACTTGCCTTCTTATGTTCGTTCTTTAGTGTTCTAGATAATAGAATGATAATATTTATCTACCTTATAAACATGTAGACAAAACAAATTAACTTATTTCCTCTTAGAAATACATATTAAAATATAAGATTTTATAATTATTTATTACACGTAAAATCAATCTCTTCTGCTGCAAACAGACAAAAAGATTTTCCTTAGTCTCTTGACAGTGATTTTGGGGTTTTCATAAATTTTGAAAGCCTATGAATAAAGAAAAGGGTGTAATCCCAGCAGTGAGTAGGAAGTTTATGATGAAGGATGACACATGAGTGAGTGTCAGCAAGTATTAAGAACATTCAGGCAGAGATAAAGGAAGACATTGTGTGGGAGGAGCTGGCACAGCCGTCTTAAAGTGCCAGAGATAGTCTGTCTTGGTGTCAACCAAAGTCCTGGATTTTGCCATATAGTTTTCATATGTTAATCTTGATTAAAATCCACTGGAGGTTTTAATTTTAGAATATTCTTCAAAAAAAATGGAATCTTCCCCTTTTAAGTGGAAAGGCTTTAGTACTGCTGTGACTAATAACAAAACAGCAGCAAAAAAAACAAAAAAACAAAACAAAAAAAACCACACACACATTCACATAATAATTAATTAACAATTAATAATATTATCAGCTTGATACATTAACCCCTTGTGCCAGGGCCTAGTCATCTCACTGAATATCAACACAAACTTGTAGGAAAGACATCACTATCATTATTTTGTCCCAATCAGTATGTGGAAATGGAGGGTCATAAAAGTTAAGAAATCTTGCCATGATCACACAGATAGAGAGAATAAAACTCGATTTTAAAGTCAGATCTGCCTCCTTTCAAAGTGGAATTTTTAACCACTCTGCAATGTCATACACAACTGATTTTTAGTATTTGTTTATTTATTTATCAACTTATTTATGAGTGGGAGGGCTTACTGTTGCCCAGTCTAGAGCACAGTGGCACAAATCACGGCTCAGTTGCAGCCTCAACCTCCTGGGCTCAGTTTGTTCTTCCTCCTCAGCCTCCTAAGTTGCTGGGACCATAGACATGTATTACCATGCCCAGTTAATTTTTTCTTTAATTTTCTGTAGAGATGAGGACTCACTGTGTTGCTCAGGCTGGTTTTGAACTCCTGGTCTCAAATTATCCTCCTGCCTGGGCCTCCCAAAGTGCTGGAATTACTGTGTGAGTCACTGCATCTGGCCTAGTTTCCATTTATTTATAAAACAATAATTTTATGTTACAGCATGGCTCTTTTGATGGATTTGTGTAAGCATTCTGGATTATCTATCTGCAATAAGAAGAAAGGATATGAAACTCATGAACTATGTTGACTTTAATTGCTACTCACTGGAAACCCAACAAAAAAGCCAAGTTGCACAAGAACCAATTTCTACACTATAGAATATTGACTAAAAATGATTACAAACATTTCTTTTTGGTGATAGACAAGTCACAGTTCTTTTGATGATACCGTAGTAGTCCCTTTTTTACTCTTTTCTTTCTCATTTTCTTCCTAGTCCCCAATATACTGATTTTTATCGTTCTCTTTTAGATTTTCATTTCCAAAATATTTGTCAGTGACTTTACTTGATGTAGAGAGCCAAACTTATAGTGGCAAGATATTCAGTTCAGAGTCCTAAATATGTCAAGTACATATAAGAATATATGTGATGAGTGAGTTTTCATAAATATCTATGATGTCTTTATTATCAGCCTCAGAAATTCTTCTTAGTTTGTAGGAACAGTTAAAATATAGAAAAAAACAAATAAGTTAATGCACATCTCACTTATTTATCTTACAATCTATAAATAAAGATTATAAGTACTGATTTACTCTCAACTGAAATTTTAAGCCTAACAGAATAGCTTTTACTTGATACCTTTCAATTTTACATTTTAATATTCAATAAGATCATTATTCCCATAACTTTGTGTGCAAAATAACTTCCTTTTTAAAGAATCATCCTTAATAAATATTCAAATATTTGGATTATGTCAGATTTTTGCAAACCTAAAATGAGCTTTAATTAATTGAGAAAATTTAGTTTTGATTGTTGAACCACTTAGTGAAACTGCCTCAGAGTGCAAGTAAAATAAAAAGTGAAACACATTTGAATAGCAGTATGTAAGACTGCTCTTAAAATATCAATCTTTAATCTAAAAGTCACATGTTGAAGCTATGTTTTTATGGTTCTTGAAGGTCCTAAAACTCTATCAGGTGAAAAGAGAAAAGGAATTATATAAATAACACAACCCATACTGTATTTTTGATATACTTGTCTCCATTCATAAAAAAAGCTTAGTTAAAGCTTTTAGGAATTGCCACACTGCTTTCCACAGAGGTTGCACTAGCTTACACTCCCACCAACAGTGTAGAAGTGTTCCCTTTTCACCACACCCTCTCCAGCAGCTGTTATTTTTTGAGTTGTTGATAATTGCCATTCTGACTGGAGTTAGGTGGTATCTCAGTGTGGTTTTGATTTGCATCTCCCTGATGATTAGTGAGGTTGAGCATTTCTTCATGTGTTTGTTGACTGTTCGGATGTCTTCTTTTGTGAAGTGTCTGTTCATATCTTTTGCCCATTTTATAGTGGGGCTGTGTGTTTTTTTCTTTTAAGCACGTTTGAGTTCCTTGTAGACGACCTTCCATATGACCCCACAATTCCCCTACTGGGAATATACCCTGAAGACCTCAAATCACTCTATAAAAAAGATACCTGCACATGTATGTTTATCGCAGCATTGTTCACAATAGCAAGAACCTGGAAACAACCATGCTGCCCATCAAAAGAGGACTGGATTAAAAAAATGTGGTACATATACACGATGGAATGCTACGCAGCCATAAAAAAGAACAAAATCATGAATTTCGCAGCAACCTGGATGGAACTAGAGTCTATAATACTGAGTGACCTCTCACAGAAACAAAGATCCGAGTATCACATGCTCTCACTCATATAATGGACCTTGAACATCCAATGTAATACTATAAGAAAATGACTGACGGTACTGGGAAACTATGGGGGGGGGAGGATGGGATTAACAGTCGCAAATATCTATCTGGGGATGGGGAAACACCTCTTATCAACAGGGTGCCTGAATGAAACATAATTGTACACCTATCCCTTAACTGTACCCCACAAAATCATAATAAAAAATATTGATTAAAAAAAAGACTTTACTAAGGCTTAGACAGTTGAAGGGACATTGTACCCATGAGGCTAAGCTAAGTTAGAGTTTTGTAAAGTCGTTTTCAATTACATAGGTTAATTTTCAATGATTTAGTTCAATGGCTTTTTGTATTAAGCTAATGCCTTTCCTCCCACATGACCAATCATATTTTTGAATCTAGAAATATTATTATGAGATGAAAACAGCAATAAACATAAGGCAAAACAAAGCAAAATAAACCAGCAGTACCCTCAAGTCTTCTCCCTCAAATCCCTGCAATACAGAAAACAAATATCTCCAAATACTTTTTTCCCTTTCTTGTGGAAATCTGTCCTCAGAGAATAAACAATCTTTAAGGGTATTTAACATGTTCTGGTTTTGTTTGCCTAAATCAACTCAAATACTTTCTATAACAGTGGCTATTAAATTGTCTCTGTGTTAGATAATATTAGGTCCTTTCATACTGTGCATTCCTGGGCTGCAAACCAAGCCTCTTTATTTCAGTGATTCTGTCATGGGCCCTAAGAAACTTTATTTTGAATAAACATTTCATGTGTTTCCAGAAAAGAATAATCCATAGAAAAGGTATTGAGAAACAATACTTTACTCATACAGATTTGCCAGCTCATATGAAAAGTCAGATTACTTTGGTGTATTGTAGTGCTATCAAAATATAATTTGAGTTAAATACATACTAGAGTACTCTTATACCTAAATATTATATTTTAATAGCTACTTGTCATGTTTTTAGGATAATTGATTAATTTCTGAATAGTCAGTGCAGTTAAAAAATTAAACTGTTTGCCTATGAAGGAACAATCTCTATAAACTCTAAATAATATATATTTTTCTAATATTGTTTATGGCTACTTTGCTATATGCAAAACCATTTCTGTGGATTAAACAAAACTTTGTAAGAAGCATGAATGCAACATTATTCATTAATTAAAGTATTTCAAAAGAAAAAAAAAAGCTTAGTTACTTGCTAAAAGTGAGGATTGAATGTACCAGCTCCCAAAATGATGTATTTTGCCCAAAAGTTCTAGGAAAATTATATCCATTTTTATAATCATAATTCATGAATGTAAACAAGGATGTAAACTATACTCACCTAAAATTGGTTGCTGGTTGCGTAGTGATGCAAGTAGAGGGAGAATGAACAGTTTATTGGCACAAGGAAAATTTTGGACAATGGAGATATTTGAAATGATGGCAATAGCTTCAGTGTGTGTGTGGGGGGGGCTGGGTATATAAACATAATTTATATGCAATATCCTGTACAGATTTAAAATAAATAAATAAATAAATTCATCCCATGGGGAAATTCTTGATCATGTGGTAGAAAAGGTGGTGAATAGATGCTTCACACTGCAGGCATAGGGCAGAAAATACTCAGGCATATTCTGCATACTGAGTTTTGAGGTCCAGCTGCCTAGAACGTTAACCAGTTTGATAACATAGTCCTCCATTGGTTTCCTTCTTTCCTTTTAACATTCTTTTCTATATGCTCCTCCTGCTTCCTGGGATCACTTTCTATAATACGTCACATACATGTAAGCCTGTTTTTCTGAGGGTCTGCTCCTGTGTTGAATGAGAATTTGCAAACTCGCAGCCTACTTTAGTGAAAAGTGAAACCAAGATGTGTCTTTTGCTTTTCATTTAGGGATATTAGTTTGCAGTTTTATTTCCCCAAGGCCAAAACAAGTGGGTACTATGTGTCTTTTCAACCAAATTAGAAAAAAAAATATTCAGCAAAACTTTGACTTCGTTTGTTATTGAGGCATTGTTTTAAAGTGATAAAGGATGTTTTTCTTCTGTAGTTTGAGCCTTAGAGCTGGACAGTGGAGTCACTGGTGTGCTGGAGTCTGCTCATATAAGCTCCTCAGAGCTGAATATGTAGATCTTTTCCAAACTTTGTGTTCAGTGACATTATATAGGCAGCTTGAAATTGGAAAAGATGGGAATATTTGCACTGTGGAAATTCGCAAATGATAAAACACAAGGCTTTCCTCTCTCACCTCTCGTGAGTTTACCTGGTGAGATTATCAATGATATAATCAATTTAGAAGGCAAATGTCACACAGCGGCAACCACTATCAGTTTGCTTCTTTTAACTGGTGAATCAATGAGATATCTGTATAGATTAATCATAGTTGAGAGGTAAAAGGGAATGAAGATCTCCTTTAAAACTCTCTCGCTTTGCATATGAATTCATGAATATCTAAATAGGTTAGATGATTTACTTAGCATCACACAATTAGTTGCAGCGTTTGGGCCAAAATTAATGCCTTGACTCTTAGTTACATTGTCGAAAAACAAGTTTCTAATTATCCAAAATTATAAGGCACCCCCAAAGCTGTATGGTCTCAACTTGATGTTAGGGTTCCAACCAAAGTCTTAAACGTATTTGGGGCCCAAACCCATACTCATGACATTCATTATGGCAAATCTTCACAGGCAAGCCTGTGGAGATTTTGTTTGTTTGTTTCACTGGCAATTTTAAGTGTACTGAGAGTTGAAGAGTCTCAAGTTAACTTTCTGTAAGCACTAATATGCATATACAGACTCTAGTAAAAATTGCAGTGCTGCTCCAGATATGTTTCTTTAATTTAGTTATTTTTAAGCTCATGCAATATACTAGATCTAATTATAAAAGAGAGCTGTGAAATAGAGCTGATCTTTGAACACCATAATGCTTAAATAAATTATATAAAAGATATAATGATATAAAATATTTAATATTAGAAAGTCACATTTGTTAATATGCTTAAAGGCAAAATACAAATGAAATAGTCTCAGAATCTTGGACTTACAGCTCTAAAAATTTTTTGAGAAAATTTGGAGTATAACTTTAGCAGTGATCTGCAAAATAGATATTCATTAAATTTAATTGAACCCCAGAGGGCATTCCAAAATTTACTGTAGCAGATTCGTTGGTACGTCCTAGTGTGTCTACATGTTTATAGATTATGGGGAAAGTTTGCAGTGTGAATTGAGAATGCTAATTCCTATAATAGGGTTATAGAAAGAACATCAGTTAGTTGGGAGAAAGCTTCTTGAAAGAGAAAGCTTGTTCCTTCTCCTTATCTGTGGACTATGAAAGTTATTATCAGTGCTGCTTTAGGACTGTGTCCCCTATAACAATGGTAAAATTTTAAAATGAAAATATTTTGGGAAGAATATCCACAGTTTTCACTAGACTTATAAAGGACTATGTTAATCTTTGAAAGGTAAGGAAACATCCATAAACTTTTATTTGGTTTCTGTGTTCAGCATTGTGCATACATATATTGCACATGTGATTTGCATTTACATGCATATTTTACATTCCTGGTGGCATTTATTTAGTCTTCACAGTTTGAAGGACTAGTATTGCCTGACTCCAATCTGTCTGACCTGCCTTCCTGGTGTATACCAGCTCGCTCTTATCCTCTTAACCCTCAGAGTTTATGCTAGTCAACTCTAGAGTTAATTAGGTGGACCAATGTGCAGGATGGTAAATAGTTACTTCATTTAGTTTGAAAATTCTTATTATCCAGTTTGCTTCCTAGAAATCATTATTTATCCACATTAGTCAAGGTTCTCCAGGGAAACAGAACAAATGGGATATACAGATATGTAGCAAGACTTTTATTATGAGGAATTAGTACACGTTTTTATTGAGGCATAGAATATCCACAATCTTATCTAAGTGTCTGGTGGTGTAATTTCAGTGTAAACCAAAGTCCTGAGAGCCAGAGGAGTCAATGGTGTAAATCCTGGTCCAAGTCCAAAGGCCCGAGAAACAAGAGCACTAATGTCCTACAACAGAAGAGAGAGAAATAACAGAGCAAATTTGTCCTTCTCCTATTTGTTCTTTTTCTGACCCATAATGGTAAGGGTGATCTTTGTTACTCATTCTAATTTCCTCAGGAAGCACTTTTTCAGACACATACAAAACTAATGTTTTACCCCTCTCTGGGCATCCCTGATTCCAGTCACGTTGACATAAAATTAACCATCACGTTACACAAAGTGTTTTGTAGAATATTGGTGTCTTCTACTTGGAGTTCACTTGGGCAAAAAAATATATTCAACTAAAGAAGGGAAACATCTGTATATAAAGATAAAAATATGTTATAAATTTTTTGTAACCAGTCTATTAAATGAACATGTAAACTTATATACTTAAGTGGCCAGTTTTCCCCTTGAGTATTCAGACCTTGGGTCTTTTGTGTTTATATGCCTGCAGTTATTCAATATTTATTTGAAGGCTTTTGTCTGGACACAAAAATCAGTAAAAACATATATTGTAGATTGACATGAAGTTTTCATCAATTGAGCTGATGAGAAAGCAGGTGGTTAGAATGAAGCAAGACAAGCCCAAGAATGCTGCAGGCATGACTCACAGTGAAACACAAGTGAGCAATATATAAAAGCAGCAAAGAATTGAAAGGATAGAATAATTTTGTATTTCAACACAAAAGGTTGCCTAGGATTTTTTCCTGTTCAAAGGGAGAAATATGACCTTCTATCCTAGCTCATAAACAAATCTACTCAACATTTTTCAGCATGTCTACTCTTTCCTACGTTGCTGAAATAAAATGTATCCCCCAGCCTCAGGAGAGCACAGGAAGCTTAGGCCTGACACACCCAAATCCCTCTTTGACCATTTGAGAAGGATCTAAGATCACCAAATTCTACTCCTGTTATTGCAGCAGTGTTCAAAATCCAATTAAAAAAAAAAAAGACTAAAACCCAACTAAAATAATTTTTTTTAGAAGAAAAAAATGAAAGACATACTGAGTAAGATATGGGCACAGAGTGGGTTTTCATGCTGCAGGTGTGCTTGAGAAACTGGGAGGCAGGAAGTAGAAATATAAGCATGCTGGGTGAACTGGTGAATTCACAACTTTGAATGTCAGGCCACTGAATTCTTTGCTGTATTACGTCCTTTTACAACTAATTGGATCATCAGAGAAATATGCTATCCTAATGACCTTTATGCTCTCACTGACTTTTAGAGATGTACTGGCATATCATCATCAGAAAGAAGAAACCCTCATGTGATAAGGCATAAGAAAATGTTTTGAGGCAAGAACTTTGGAGGCAGAAATACCTGAATTCTAATGTGGTTGACATTTTGCAAGTTGTGACATCTTGGGCAAGTTTGGTGACTTGGAACTTGTCTATGTCCCAGTTTCTTCATGGATAAGACTGGATTCATAACACTAATTGCCTTTTTAAGGCTATTTGTCAGGATTGTATGAATTAATGGATATAAAGTTGTTGGCACAGGACCTTGCACGTACTAAGCCACCTGTATATTAGCTCTTGCTACTATCTGTTCTGTTGGTGGTAGGAAGAGATGGTACTGGGAAGAGTTCTGACATCCTGGTTCTGCTAGTAACATTGTCAAGTTATCAAGGCAATGATCCTCTCTGGGCCTGAAGTTTCTCATCTGCATAATGAAGGGATTAATTGACTATAGCCCATATGACAAATAATAAGGATGTATTTAATAAATAGTATAGTAATAACTAACATTTGTTGAGGACAATGTTAAGCACTTTACATAAACCGACTCACTTAATTGTTATAACCCTCTGAGATTAAGGACTGTTTTTCATGCCCATGTTATAGATGAAGAAATTAAGACATAGAACAATTAAGTAACTTGACATACAGTTACTAGTGGCAGAGTTGGGATTAAGTGTGTTAAAGAGTAGTATATAGAATATCCCATTTTTTGGTAAAATAAACTATTATACATTTATATATGCCATCTTACATCACATAACAATGTTTCAGTCAACAATACTAAATAGATGACTGTAGTCCCATAAGATTATAATGAAACTGAAAAATTCTTATTACCTAGTGACCTTGTAGTCATTGTCATGTCACAGTGCAATGCATTACTCATGTGTTTCTGATGATTCTGGTAGAAACAAACTTATTGTGCTGCAGTCATATAAAATATGACACACACAATTATGTACAGTGAATAATACTTGGTAATGACAGTATGTAGCTATGTTCCTGGTTTATATATTTACGATATTATACTTTTCATTATTATTTTAGAGTATACTCTTTCTACATATATAAAAAGAAGTTAACTGTAGAACAATCTCAGGTAGCTCCTTGCGGAGGTATTCCAAAAGAAGGCATTGTTGTCATAGGAGATGACAGCTTCATGCATGTCATTGCTCCTGAAGACCTTTCAGTCGAACAGGATGTGAAAATGGAAGATGATAATATTGATAACTCTGATCCAGGAAAGGCCTAGGCTAATGTGTATTGATGTCTTAATGTTTTAACAAAAAAAGTTTAAGAGAAAAAATTAAAATACAAAAAAGCTTATAGAATAAGGATATGAAGAAAATATTTTTGTGCCTCTGCACAATATGTTTGTATTTTTAAGCTGTGTTATTACAAAGGAGAAAAAGTAAAAAAAATTAAGTTCATAAAGTAAAAAAGTTATAATAAGCTAAGGTCAATTTGTTACTGAAGAAAGAAAAAAATGCATGTAGCCTACTTATAAAATCTACAGTGATGTACAGTAACGCCCTATGCCTTCATGTTTACTCAGCATCACTCATCGACCCACCCAGAGCAACTTCCAGTCCTGCAAGTTCCACTTATGGTAAATGTCCTATACAGGTGGACCATTTTTTAATATTTTAATATGGTACTTTTACTATACTTTTTCTGTTTATATACAAAAATACTTACAATTTTGGTATAATTGTCTATAATAGTACAGTAATATGTAGATTTGCAGCCTAGGAGCAATAGGCTATACCATATAGCCTAAGTGTGTTGTAGACTATACCATCTAAGTTTGTGTCAGTTGTGTAACAATAACAAAAATCACCTAACAACACATTTTTTCAGAACATATCCCCGTTGGTAAGTAATGTATGCCTGTGTGTGTATACACACACACACACACACACACACACACACACACACACGTATACACATACACATATAGACACATGTATATATATATGTATAAATATGTATGTCTATGTGAGACATACACATGTCACACACGTAAGTATATAGAATGATTGGAGGGTGAAATATCTTTAAAGGATGAAACTAAGGATGACCTTACATTTATTTATGCTTACTGACTTTTCTAATCTTTCTACAGTATAAATGTATTATTTGAATCATAAAACAATTTTATGCCAAAATAAACCGGTTGTATTGATGAACTTTTAGGTCCTTCCTGAAAATAATGTTCTGTGATTTCACATATAAAACAAATAGAGAAGCAAGACATTTTTCCTGTGGATGGATGTCCCCATTCTATGTGTCTTTGGGAGATTTCAAGGATGTACCTACTTGTAAATGTCACTGTTGCCCATGTGACTGTCATCAGGAGAACCACTGATTGGAAAGACTGCAACTCTATTGTGAATTCATTGCAATCTGAGGCTCACTCACCCACCTCAGTGATGGTTTCCAAAGCAGCAGTGGAGTGACAGGAAAGGGTTAGGGAGCAGTTCCCATGGTGTGTTTAGGAGAACCGTTATTCAGTGGCACACAAATCCTTCCCATATGAATAGACAAGTGTGCTTTTAAAGTACGCTTTTAAAGCTTAGGGGGTCAAGAAACATTTTGAAGTAGGATTCTAAGGAAGAACAGGATCCTTAGGTTACAAGTAAAGGAAGTGAATTCAGCTTTCCTGTGTCTTTCCTCTTGTCTAAAATGTGGAGAGTCAAAAAAGCAAGGAACAAGTATTGGCAGGCAATAACCATTTTAATGGAAGGAAGGGGTATGTGCTGAGAGAAGTAGGCTTGCTTCAGACGATCTAGATTTTGGATGAAGCATTTGATAAATGTTTAAGGGTTAATAAATAATGACAGAAATGTAATCAATTCACTTTGTTTTACTTCTACCATGGTAAATGATTGTATGCATATTGGAAGAAAAGATTGAGTTCGGTATTCTCCTGGGCTCCCCTTCATTTTCACTTCTCAGCACAGCAGCAGAGTCCAAGTAGCTGATCATGGAAATCTTGCTTGCTTGAGAGAGACTGAGTTTTCATCACAGCACAGCACCCTAACCCCAACAGAATTTAGAAAGAACAAATTTAAAATTATTTCAATGGATAATTAAAGAGTTGACAGAGAGAAAGCTCATTACTAATAAAATGGGCTTGCTCTGTCAATGCTGCTGGTGATTATTTATTTCACAATTGAAGAGGCCCCAATATGGCAGTACCAGGGTCTCATCTTTTAGATAATAGCACTGAGGTCTCTGCCTCTGGTTGTTAGCAGTTCTTTGGCATTGCCTAATGGAAAACACAGTTTAATGACATTTTGATCCACTATCAGGCTATCATTTATTTAATAAATATTTATGGATACTTATATGTCAATAACAAGTTTTCTCTGATAAAAGATCAGAGAAAAATAAGTGAGATTAATTTATCTCCAAAAATGAGAACCCATATTCTTCCCTCTCTCTAATTCTAAGGAACATTTCTGATTATTTGTGCCTTCCAAATTAAGCAATAAAGATGAAACAATTTTTGTCAGTCCTTGACTCTGATATAACACAGGAATCTCTAAGTTTCAACTTTTCTCAAGTATCCATTATTATTTCAATACCACTGTGCTTTTCTTCTGACAAACTCTGAGAAATTCTCTGAATAAGTGAATGTCCCCAAAATAGGATGTTATACACTTGGTTCACAAAATAAGATTAATGAAACCATGTAGCTGGTGATGACAAGGTCATGCTGAGTAGTCACTGGAGATTAGGTTGTAACCATCTGTTTTCCATGTGATGTCTTAATAAACACATTGAGGTGTTATTACAGTCAGTTTCCTGGATGTTTGTAGATCAGGGCACTTGAGCACAAGGAGGAAATTGTTGATTTTCTTGAGTTACCACATGAAATGTTTGTGGCTTACGTTAAAACAGTGGTCCCATTTTAAGATTCTTGGTTTTTTTCTGTTGGTTTGTTTTGTTTTTTATTGCTAGGAACATTTGGCGAAGAAGATCTGGGCATGGAAATGTTCAAATGGAGAGGTTACTTAAAGAGAAAGTAGAGGTGAGAATTCAGAAAAAAAATAAAAGAAAAAAGATACCTCCAATTTTTGGCAAGAAGGAATTTATGAGTAGAGAAAATGATAGTTATGCATTATACTTAATAGGAATACGGTAATAATAAGGAATTCCTATGACTGCATTCTAGTTAAAACTGCCCATCCATATTTAACAAATATGTATAGTTGTATGTATAGGTATACACAAAATACCAGCATATCATGTGTTCATCCAATAAATTTATGGTAACCTACTACATGCTAGTACAAATTTTCTCTAAGAAATATCTCATTTCTCCACTGATATTTTTTATTTATGAGAAATTTAACTTGTCATATGAATATACACATATCATACAAAATGCAATGAGTTTGTCATATTCTGCTATTTAAAAATAGAGATAGTAATAACAACTCATGTATCTGAAAGTCACTTATCTAGAACATCACTTTACTAGTGAACACTGATGAAAAAACAGACTGAATTTACAAAAAAAGAAGACTAGCATGAGATAAAAGATAGACACTTGGGTTTAAGTTCATGGACCTTTTAAATGCACTCATAGAGGAATTCTTCAGCCCTTCATTCATTACACACACACACACACACACACACACACACACACACACACACACACTCATATATGTATATATTTTCTACAGAAAACATGGCAGCTTTGATTACCTACAAACTATATGGGAGCAAGCTCAGAAGAAAAGGAAAAGGCACAGTTTGTGTGGCGGAGAAAGTGAGAACAAACTGATGACAAAAAGGAGATAAAATTATTGCAATCACTATAATAAATAAAACATTATTCAATTTGATTCATAGAGTTTAGGGGCAATGACCTTGCCTACTTCAGTAGTACTAAGGGTAATATTATTTTTCCAGTACTGTATTAAAATACATCTGCTTTAAATAATAAATTTGAACCAGTCAAAATGGTTTTTACGTTTATTTGTTTGGTAAAACAGGAACTATGTGATTATTTTAGAAGTATTTCCAACCAAAACTGTGAAAAAAAGTTAAAAGCTTACTCAAAAATTATTTGTGAAATTTGCTTGTTTAGGAAATCTCATCTCTGGCTATGCAAGACAATCATTCAAAACAAAATAGTAAATTGTTTTTTGTAACCTGTTTTATTCTTTCAAATTAAATGACATTTAGACATCATGAATTCAGACATAATCTTGCAGCACACATCTTCTTACATTGAATAACTATATGCAGGTTCCCTCCTGGAGTTAACGTTAAGAAAGCCTATGCCTGCAAGGTCCTGGATTTGGAGATGCTACAGTGCTAGTTTCTCTCTCTCTCTCTCTCTCTCTCTCTCTCTCTCTCTCTCTCTCTTTATTTATTTTTGGTGTATCATTTTTTAATTGTGATAAAATACACATAACATCTCATTTGCCATAGTAACCTTTTTAAGTGAAAAATTCAGTGGTATTAATCATATTTACAATGTTGTGCAACCATCAACAATCTTTGTTTCTGAAACAGCAACTCTGTAGCCATAAGGCAGAACTCCCAGTAAGTGTCTTTACCATGTAGAGGACGTTCCCTCTCTTCCTCAGTTTAAGATATATTTTCTGAATCAATAGAACTGATCATGTTTTCCCCCTTTATGGTATTAATGTGATGTGTTTTAATTGAATTATCTTGCATTCTTAGAATAAGCCATCTTAATCAAGCAAAGTATATAATTCTTTTTTTTTTCTTGGCCATAAGAGAGAAGATAGACAAGTGGAAACTCATCAAACTGAAAAGCTTCTGCAAAGCAAAAGAAACCATCAACTGAGCAGGGAGACAGCACAAAGAATGGGAAAAAATATTTGCCAACTGTATCTGACAAGGGCCTACATCTAAGATCTACAAGGAACTCAAACTTGCCCAAAGAAAAAACAAAAAACAAACAAAACAACCTCAATGAAACGTTGGTGAAAGACATGAGTAGGCACTTCTCAAAAGAAGATATGTGGGCAGCCAACAGACAAATGAAAAAGTTCTCAGCCTCACTCATCATCAGAGAAATGCAAATCAAAACCACATTGAGCCACCACCTAACCCCAGTAAGACTGGCCATCACTAATAAAACAAGCAACAACAGATGCTGGCAAGGATGTGGAGAAAAAGGAACACTTTTGCACTGCTGTTGGGAATGTGAACTAGTACAACCTCCTTGGAAGACAGTGTGGTGTCTGAAAGAACTAGAAACTGACCTTCCATATAACCCAGCAATTCCTCTATTGGGAATATACCCAGAGGAACTCAAGTCATTCTACCAAAAAGATACCTGCACACGCATGTTTGCTATTCACCAAAGGAAAAACATGGAATCAACCATGCTGCCCATCGAAGTTGGACTGTATAAAAAAATGGGGTACATATACACAATGGATTTTATGCAATCATAAAGAAGGACAAGCATATGGACTTCGCAGCAACTTGGATTGATATAGAGTTGATAATACTCAGTGGTCTATCACAGAAATAAATAACAGAGTACCATATGTTCTCACTCATAAGCAGACCTTGAACAATTATCTTAATAAGAAAGGGATCTGCAGTAGTGGGAAACTGCCAGGGAAGAAGGGGTGGGATTGGCAGTTGAGGGAAACTGCTTGAGGTGAGGGCATACCTCATCAACAAGAGTACCTGCATAATGAACATTTGTAAATTTAGAAGTTAAATATATATATATATGTTTGTCTGCTGTTTGTTTTTTTAAATAAGGTCCTTCCCTACAACCCAGTAGTCCCCCTTCTGGGAATATACCCAGAGGAACTCAAAACATTATATAAAAAAAGATACATGCAGCCGGGCTCGGTGGCTCAGCCTGTAATCCCGCGCCTTTGGGAGGCTGAGGTGAGTGGATTGCCTGAGCCCGCGGGTTTGAGACCCGCCTGGGCAGTGAGACCTCATCTCTACAATAAATCAAAAAATCAGCTGGGCGTGGTAGCGCATGCCTGTAATTCCGGCTACTTGGAAGGCTGAGGCGGAAGGATCGCTGGAGCCCAGCAGGTCGAGGCTGCGGTGGCCGGAAGCGGCCACTGCAGTCTGGGTGACAGAGTGAGACTCCTACTCAAACAAACAAACAAACAAACAAACAAAAAGATATATGCACACACATGTTTATTGCAGCATTATTCACAATAGCAAAAACATCAAACCAACTGTGTTGCCCATTGAAAGTGGATTGGATTTTAAAAATGTGATACATATACATGATGTAATACTGCACAACCATAAAGAAGGAAAAAATTATGGGCTTCGCTGCAACTTGGATGGATTTAGAGTCTATCATACTCAGTGATTTGTCACAGAAACAAAAAACTTAATTCCACATGTTCTCACTCATAAGCAGACACTGAACATTCATCATAGTACTGTAAGAAAGGGTTTAGAAGTAGCAGAACACTGCAAGGGAAGGGTGGGGGGAAACATAACATCAATAAATGAACCTAATCTCAAATCAGGCAAAGTGAGGTCTAGCAGAAGGCCCAAACTTTACCTGTATGATGATCTCTTATTTACCTAATCCTGAGTTTTTCCTTGTCTTTAAAATGAATAAATAATAAATAAATAATTGTAAATAAATAAATGGGCAAAAGACATGAATAGATACTTCTCAAAAGAAGACATGGAGATGCTACAGTTTCATACCAAGTGGCCATTGACACTGACCATTTTCTGCTCTAAAAATTCATTTCAAACAGGTACAGGGCAAGGCAATTGAGAAGGAAAAATTGTACGTTATCATTCCCTGTATTTACAAATACTCTGTATCTCTTTTAAGTCATTTTGCTTTTAGCCACTTCACATATATGCACCTCCTTGTCATTTGTTGGTTTTTTTTTTCTCCCTCGATTTAATACATTTTAGCCTTTGCTCCAGTTTAATGCATGTTCTTAGAATGCTCTAAGCCCATTGCTTTAAAGAAGTATGATACTGATGTGACTCGTGTCCCAATAAGAAAATGTTGGTTTTTTGCAACATTTCTGAGCTTTGTCTTCCACATTTCTTTACAGTCAAGAGAACAGAACCTAAAGCATAAAGCTCATTTAGGGGATTGAGAGAATGAGGTCTTCACCCTGATGAACAGTTCACAATTGAGTTACTGTTACGCCTGGAAGGAAATGACCACTGTTCTAGCTTTTATAAACTCTAAAGTGTCTGTGTACCTTTTTGAAAAATCCTCAACCAAATTTCGGTGAAATATACTCATCCATTAGTCATGACACAGGTTAATTCAAGTGGGAAAAGGTTAAAACAAAACTAACCCAACTAACTTGGGGGAAAAAAAGAGTAGTGGGTGTCTCGAGACTCTGAGAAAAGCTAGAAACAGATTTACACCTCCCAATCCCGCATATGATACAAAAAACAATTTTAAAATTTTGAATCTTTTTGTTCTGAATATTTGATAAGGCATAATAAACACTGGGAAGGTGTGTGTGTGTGTGTGTGTGTGTGTGTGTGTGTGTTTCTTTTCTCTTTTTATTTTGCAGATATTTTGAAATAAACTAGCTTTCTTTGCTATTTGCGTTGTGCATGACTGATTCCTTGGAAAGATAAGTCCCAGATCCTTTGGGGAAATTGGTAGCAATATTTTCAGCATTTAGACAGAGTCTTCTGCAAAGGCATTGGCAACTTCAGCTGAAAAATCTTACTTTTGTACTGAAGGTGGTGTTGACTATTAAGGTTCAAGAAATTGTCTCCAGTCTTTGCTAAGATTTCAGATTCTTCCGTTGATTATTTTTACTCTATTGAAACCTAGTACAAAATCATGGTACTTGGAGAGTATAATAATATTAATTCTTTTTGGAAAAAAAAACAGAAAGATTTAATATTATTAAAAATAGTTCTTAAATTCACAATGCCAAGAGCTATTTGTCATTATTCTTAAGAAAATATTTTAATAAACAAAAATTATTGTGCTTTCTCATAGATAGTCCAAAGTACCTCATTTATAATACTGTATGAAACGATGCTCAGAGCAAACAAGTGAGAGAGGAACCAAAAATAAAATAAAATAAAATATAACAAAGGAATTTTTTAGAGGGCAGGTCCCTTGTAATACACTCTCAATTTGTTCCTCCGGATCAAATGGTCAACCATTTTTATCTGGCAGTTTTGAGAAGGTAGTGTCATGATTTGCAAAGAAACGTCTTGAGAGTGGCAAGCAGGTGACTGATTCTTCCACCATGACAATGCATCTGCCTATACCTCAATGAGTATTCAGCAGTTTTGTTTTTTTTTAAATAAAAAAATGGCATGGCCCCTTTGCCCCATCTATCCTATTCACCCTATTTTTCCCCAAGAGATTCATTTTTTTTCCTCAGATGAGAAAAGTCCTCAAAAGGAAACATTTTGCCTATGTGAGAGAGGTGAAATAAAAATGGCAGAAGCACTCAAAGGCATCAAAACTGATGAGTTCAAAAACTGTTTTGAGCAGCGAAGAAAGTGACTCAATAGGTGTATTGCATCAAATGGAAAGTAGTTTGAAGGTGACAGAAGTTTAACCATATAAGAATAAATACACAAGTTTTTAATAAATAAATTCCGTTTTGGGGGTGTTCCTCTGATATTTATGAAGTAAAGATATCAATGCCTCAGCATCTCTAAAATCTGGAATAATTTTTTTAAAAGGTTGAAAATTTCCTGCTTGCTTTGATATTCTATGAAATAATTGTGGAGTCTTGATTACCAAAAAACTGTAATACATCTTGATTATTTTCATTGCAACAATTCAAAATTATATGGAGTTAAAAATTGTTTTTCTTACTACCTGTGTAGGTTATCTGACTAAATCTTTGTAATTTGGACCAACAAAAGATAGGTTAACAAAGAAAAACAAGCAAGTATGATAGCATGAGTACTGTGCATGTAACACGTACCCAGAGATGAGTAACTCAAAGGTTTGGTTGGAACTCAGGATCTTATAGCTCTTAGGAAAGAAACAAACATTTTTAGAGAAACAACAAAACAAAGGAAAAGGATATTCCTCTAGGGGCAGCAGACTGCTGGAAGATAAATACATGAAAAACTCACATTTGATAAAGACTAGTTGATAAAGTTTGTTGTATAGTTTCCTCTGGTGCCATCTTCAGACTCACAATGATCTAAAGTTTTATCTCTGATGATAAACTTCTGTCTTTCCTGGTAAAAAGCAGAGGGGAAACACCTATGTAAATGCATGTCCTGCTCTTAGACAAAGAAGGGGAGTACAGAAAGCTTTTTTTGTATCTGCTTCTTTACAGTTGTCCACAGTTCAAAATAATCCGTATGTTAAGGTAACATATTTTTGGGTGGCATATTGTGTCACCTTACATCCCACCCTTTGAAACTTCAAGAAGTTTCACATATTAAAGCCTGAGCCCGCGGGTTCGAGACCCGCCTGGGCAGGTGAGAACTCATCTCTACAATAAATCAAAAAATTAGCCGGGCGTGGTAGCGCATGCCTGTAGTTCCAGCTACTTGGAAGGCTGAGACGGAAGGATCGCTGGAGCCCAGCAGGTTGAGGCTGCAGTGGCCGGGAGCGGCCACTGCACTCCAGTCTGGGTGACAGAGTGAGACTCCAACTCAAAGAAAAAAAAGAAAGCCAGGTTGATAAATGTGAAGAAAGACTCAGGTTAGAAGTTGTGAGATAAGAGATCTATAACGAGGAAGAAAAATGTAAATTGAAACAAGCAGAAAAAAAAAATCTAAGCAATTTTTTCCATATTCCATTGAACTAGACTCTTAGTCCCAATAATGGGTTAGTATGGCTAGACAGCTGTGTCTCATTTTAGAAGCCAGTGAAATAGGTGGATGTAAGGCTCACATTTAAGTTAGATGTCTATGTGATGTAAGCAATTAAGCATTTAATGTAGGGCATTTCCATGAAAACTAAAGAGAAACAGGGGCTAATGGCCAAAACAAATTATAAACTCAGTTTTTGAGCCCAGAGGGCAGTTAAGAAGATTTTTAGATGTTGAATTTAAAGCATTTTTAGATGATACAATGATGACAGGAAGTCGTCAAGCCAATAAATTTCCTAGTTTGAAGTTTTATTGTCTCTGGTGGTGGTATTGAGAGTTTTGGGAAACTTTTTGAGCAACCCTTATAGAAGCAGGCATAAATTGCTTGTACATAATTTGTTATGGTAATCTTTTTTCCTTTTTTTAAAAAAAGTTTATGTCAAGTCATCCAGTTTTAGCTTGTAGGGTTTCTGGGAAGGAACAGTTTTAGTTCCCAATGACGCAAAATCTGGAAGGTGAGAGAAACATTGGAAATGTTAATTACTGATAAAATGCACTAAGTGGCAGGAACCAGCTAACTAAGTAGGAAAAAAGCTCAAAGTCAATGAATAAAGCACTGTTTAACAACCCCCAAGAGTGTGTTATAGTTTTTTTTATTAAAACATAGAATTTTACTGTCTACAATCACCCCTATAATTATCAAAGCTAATCAAAGACTAACTTGTTTTTAAAGAAGTCTAGTCTCATTAAACTTGGCCTGATTATTTACATAAGTGTAGCAAAAATAGAGATTGATCACATAGGCTCTTTAAAGTCAACTTTGCTGGAACTTTTAATAAGGAACCTCAGGTTGTATTTTTGAAAGTCTCTCAAAGTAAAAAGCCAAGTCAGGAATTCAGCACCAGGCTTTGCCTTCACTATCAACAAATGTGGATGAATTTCTCTCTTCTCAAAGTCGCCAAGATATCCTGGGCTTCCTGGGACTGGTGAAAAATGGCTTTCCTTAGTTACTTGTAAGAAGGGAAATACCTGGTTGGTTTTTCAAGAGGGCTTTATAATCAATGGTTTCATATAGTTAATGAAAAATTTGGCCCTATATGAGTCTATGCACACTATTCTCAAATATGACTTTCGAATCAAAGTTTTAGTAATATAAGCAGTGTTTCCAATTTTGTCCTGTTACAAGAAGAACAGATTCTTATTTGAATTATGTTAATAAATATATTGCCAAGAAAATAATACTTGACAAGAGTTTCCAAATTCTAGCTAGGTTTTATTGTGTTTACAAAGGTATAATTTATCAAATTGTTGTAAGTTATAGATAGCTTAGGCAAAAAGGTGATGGGCTTTCTTAAATCTGGAAAATAAAACATAAAATCTGGAAATAAAACATAAAAGCAAGCCGGGCTCGGTGGCTCAGCCTGTAATCCCGCGCCTTTGGGAGACTGAGGTGAGTGGATTGCCTGAGCCCGTGGGTTCGAGACCCGCCTGGGCAGCGAGACCTCATCTCTACAGTAAATCAAAAAATCAGCCGGGCGTGGTAGTGCATGCCTGTAATTCTGGCTACTTGGAAGGTTGAGATGGAAGGATCGCTGGAGCCCAGCAGGTCGAGGCTGCAGTGGCTGGGAGCGACCACTGCACTCCAGTCTGGGCGACAGAGTGAGACTCCAACTCAAAAAACAAAACAAACAAACAAACAAACAAAAAACATAAAAGCAATGTTTCAAACAAAAGTAATTAAGTGTGATACTTATCTTCATCAGTTTATTCAGTCTCATGTAATTAATTATTGTTTTGCTTGATATTGGGTTAACAGTTTTATGAATCAGTGAGTTTCTCCGTTAGAGTTCAGGAAGTTTTAAACAATTTTAAAGATATCAGAAACATAAAATCTTCTGCAAAGCAAAAGAAATAATTAACAGAGTAAACTGGCAACCTACAGAATGGGAGGAGATATTAGCAAACTACACATCTGACAAGGGACTAATATCCAGAATATACAAAGAATTCAAACAAATCAGCAAGAAAAAAACAAATGATCCCATTAAAAGGAGAGCAAATGACATGAACAGCATCTCTCAAGAGAAGATATTTAAAAATGGCAAACAAACATATGAAAAAATGCTCAGCACAGCTAGTCATTAGGGAAATGCAAATTAAAATCATAATGAGATATCACCTTACACCAATCAAAATGTCCATTATTAAAAATATATTAAAAACATGGTAGATACTGGCATGAAAGCGTTAAAAGGGAATGCTTACTATTGGTGGGAATGCAAATTAGTACAACCTCTATGGAAATCAGTATGGAGACTTCTCAAAGAACTAAAAGTAGATCTACCATCAATCCTACTATACTGTGTACCAACCCAAAGAACACAGATCATTATGCAAAAAGGACATACACTCACATGTTCTTTGCAGCACAATTCACAATTGCAAAGATGTGCAGTCAAGCTAAATACCCATCAACTTATCAGTGTATAATGAAAATGTGGTGTGCTACCATGGAATGCTATTCAGCCATAAAAAGAAATTAAATAGCTTCTTTTGCAGCAACTTGGATGGAATTGGAGAACATCATCCTAAGTGAATTAACACAGGAATGGAAAACTATGCGTGTTCTCACTTATAAGTAGGAGATAAAGTGAGAATCTGCAGAGGCATAGAGAATAATATAATGACATTGGAGACTCAGAAGGGGGAGGGTGAGAAAGGGTGGAGAAATGAAAAACTACTTACCGGGTACAGTGTGCATAGGAGAAAGTGCTGGGTACACTTAAAGTCCAGATTTCTTTGCCACTATAACATGCATCCATGTAAATAAAAACTATTGAAATTAAACAAACAAATAAATACATAAATAGGAAATATGTACTCCAGAGTACTTGTCAGAATCCTTTACTCTTGTCAGAATCTTCTTGAAGATAAAACATTTTTGCCTGTAGCTGATGTACAAGCTTCCAGAGAAAAATCAGAGTAAAACAATTACTAGCTGTGAATGACAAAAGACTAAAAACAACCATAGTTAAGATTTGATGAGATTTTATTATAAAATGAATCCACTTACAAGGACATTTGTTTATTTCTGTGGCATATAACAATTTAAGAAAATAATTGGAATTAGAAAATAATTATATAGAGAGTAAGGACATTAACAAGTTACTGGGAATTTCATAAAATTTGTGAAATTTTAATATTAGTAACATATATCCAACACAAAAAGATGGTTTAGCAAAACTTTTTATTTGACAATACTTCTCATATAACAACAAATTGAATAAACCTAATTAGTTTAATATTTATCTTTTTACAAGGCGAGAGAACAACTCCTTTTGAGATTTTTTAGAGGTCATCTGGGAAATCTCAAAGTCACTGTGGGATCAAAAAGACTTTATTTAGAATCTGATTTGAGGAAGTAATAAAAAATGTCAAAAGATATGAACATTTGATTAAATAGGATCACAGAATACCATGAAAAAATGCTTTGTTATTCTTGTAACAAAAATGACAACAAAATATTTTAAAGACAAATGCTGAAAATCACATAGTGGCAAAAAGTAAACCCTTAGTTCTTTTATTACTTATTTATTTATTTATTATTATTTTTTAGAAAGCAGGATTTATTGAGAGGACAGAAAAGCTTCCACAGTGGGAGGAGACCCAAACCAGTTGCCACCTTAGTTCTTTTAATATTGAGAAGACCCATTTTTCTTAAGTTATCAAAGAACTGATAATGACACAGGTAGCACAGAAAATTATTTTGTTAAAGCACAGAATCTTTGTTTTCTAAGCAGATTATTCAGCAGGTAATGAAAAAATCTTTTATGACAATTCAAGAAAACTTTATCCTTTTTAACAGAGAGAGAAAATTAAATTCTAGTTTTGTACAGACACACCTTAGATATTAATGCTCTTTTTAAAATAAACTTATAAATTCATTCAAATCTTAGCTTGACCACACATAAAATTCCTTTTGTAATATTCCTTTTCCATAAGGCTTCTACAACATTTAAAAAATATTCATTCAGGTTTGTTTGGACATATATTTTTCCTCTTTCTCTTTCTGAAACAAGTCATTCTACTGTAGGACAAAATTATTCTCTTTTTCCCTTCAACAATAATACATCATTTATACCTTATGAGTGTATGTTTCCTCATCAAAAGCACTTACTATATCCCTTGAATACTCATTATAAACAGTTATTTCTCTTCACCCTTATGGTTTCTAGTAGTTATATTTACATATATTGATTGTAATATTTAGTAACATTTATTTTACAGATAAAATTAGGAACTAGAGAATTGTGAATTGTTTGTCATAACCCAGCATTCTGTAGCAGACTAGTAAGTTCATGAATACAGTATTTCATTTTATAGTTTCTACTCATATTCCCTCATAGCACAAATTTTCAATGATGCAAAGAGCATGTTTACCAACACACCTAAATATTTTTTGTCTCTCTGTAATAAGAAGCAAAAAGTAGATGAACTTAAACATATGCTTGGTAATTAATGTTTCAGTATTTTATCTTATTTGGAAATGATCTAGATAGTCAATGAATGTCCATCATTTAACTTACCTTACTATACCTTTAAGGTTTCAAGTTACCAATAAGATTTTGGAAAATATTTTTAACTGGACATATTTAGTATAGATACATAATATTTGTTGAAAGTCTTCATTTATAGACTTTGACCCCACTGTATTTATTTAATTTGTTTTTCTTAACTATGCTTGCATTACTCATGAAAACTTCATAAGAAATTAAATAAGTCGGGCTCGGTGGCTCAGTCTGTAATCCCGCGCCTTTGGGAGGCTGAGGTGAGTGAATTGCCTGAGTCTGCGAGTTCGAGACCCGCCTGGGCAGCGAGACCTCATCTCTACAATAAATAAAAAAATCAGCCAGGTGTGGTGGTGCATGCCTGTAATTCCGGCTACTCAGAATGCTGAGGCCGAAGGATCGCCGGAGTCCAGCAGGCCGAGGCTGCGGTGGCCGGGAGCGGCCACTGCACTCCAGTCTGAGTGACAGAGTGAGACCCCAACTCAAAAAAATAAATTAATTAATTAAATTAAACTGTTCATTATCTTAAGCTATTTTTTACAAACAAATCAGATAAGCAAAAAAAAACGTAAACAAAGAACCTAAAAGTTAAAAGTTAATGGTTATCCCTCAACTTTTCTTGTTCTGTCTTGTTTGGCATGTGTCATGCAATTTATACTTTTATTATTAGGTTGAATTTATAATTTTCTCATCATAAACATTTAGTAGACATAATAGAAGTTTATTTTACTAGTAAGCCAAGACAGAAAATGTTATACTTATTTAATGCTGACAAAAATCATATTTAAATGTTGGCAATTGCAAAGATATATCTTTTTCATTTAAACCAAGAATCTGAAGCTAGCTTTTAGCTACTGAATATTATCTAGATCACATAAACTTGAAAATATTTGAACTAGTTTCTATATTTTAGAGAGTTTCGGGTATACTAATATAAACAAGCATTTGTTTTTGTAAATCAATTAAACAGAGCTCTTATTTTGGCATTACCATTCAGAGGTAGCAAACATCACACACACATACATATATGCATACACAGACATAAATAGATGTTCATAAACATACAAACAGATGCAAATTGTGACTTGAGAAAATTCATTCTAAATCTCAGGCCACAAGTTAGGTATAAATAAGAGACACAAAATGTCCTTATTTATGTATGAGTTTATTCACATTTTTGCTTTATTAATACTTTTTAATCTGAATTATAGTTATAGCAAAAGGAACAAGTTAAGGCTACCCACTCAAAAATGCTTAAAGTGTTTTGCCAATATTTGTGAAGACTTCTCATATTTTAATTTTTTCTTGATAGATAATTTTAAGGAAGCTGTGGAGTAAATTTTAAGTAAGAAACCCTGTGGAAATATCAAATGGCAGTTTTCTCACTTTGTTGCCCAGGCTGAACTCGAACTTCTGGACTCAAGTGATCATTCCACCTCAGCCTCCATAGTAGGTGAGACTACAAGTGCACATTTTCAAGCAGCAATCTGTTTTTTAAAAAGACTTTTAATTTTTTTTTCCTTTTTAGATGGGAGGCAACAGTTATCTCCTTGGATGTTTGCATTTCAGAGATGGGTCTCAGATCCTGGAGAAGAAAAGGTAGAAAACTTGTATCTCAAAGGCAAAGAGAAAAAAATGTAAGTTTTCTCAAAGAAGAAAGTTTTGGAGCATGTATTTCATTATCAGAGATTCTGGCTAATTACAATTTAAGTATTTCCCTTAAGTGCAGGATAGTCTAATGGATTTATTTTGGTAGGGTACCAAAATATATTTTTCAAAAGTATAGCATGGAAAATCCTGCGCATTTTCAAGGCCTTTGCCAAAATTCTTTCCTCATCATCAGTATTTACCTAAGTCTTACACCTGCTTGGGTGCCTTTTGTAGTTCTTAACTGTTGTTCTGTGTCTGTACCTTCTAATCTTTTTAAGGGAGTTTTTTACTCACACTTGCCAAGGCATTCTCCTGTATTTTTTTACTTCCTTTTTATCAATCTGACTTTCTCGTTAAGTATCAACAGGTCAGTTGTTTAGGACAAAAGCTTTCTAAAAATCCTTTTAGATATAAAAGTTCAAATCTTCAAAGTTATACCTATTGTAGTGCAACCCTAAACCAATAAACCTTTTACAGAATAAAGCAAATATGCCATTTTATGGCATAACTATTAATATAAGATGCACGCCCAAAGAGGTTGCAAACAATGATACCCATCTTAAGATCAGGAGTTACTTCTGATCTTAAGGTAGCCTAAGAAAGCACAGACCTTCATGTCATAGGTGCAACGAACCTGTTTGTGAAAACATTTGTCTCTGATTCTCCCACTAATGTGACAGGTCTCCAGTAACAGTCTGGCTAAAATGTAATACAAATAAGCCATACTGTGATGGGCTTTCCTTAGCACAAGAAAGGCAATGTAAGTAGAAACTACAAAAGCCTATTATAAACTAGGACTCCAGTTTATAAGAAAAACTTGCGTAATTTTTTTTTGTATTTATAGTTAAGAAAAACTCGCCTGGAACTTTGCATAAACAAAGAGATTGCTGTTTTTCACTTTGGGTTTCAAGCTCCTGGCCAGTTACCTGGCCATTTGACACAAACCCAACTACCTGCACCTTCTGACTGTTAAAAAAAAAAAAGCAGAGGAAATATTTTACAAGTTACAAAATTATGCTCTTAGGACATAAAAACAAGATGAAAGGAGACTCTCATCTTATGTGTTTTCCTTCTTATGGTACATGACACAAAAGACAGAGACAAAGAAAAGCAATGACTTTCTGGGAGGTTAAGGATCAACAACCAAAAGGTACCTAAAACCAAATTCAAAGAGTTACAATTTTAAGAACTCATTTTTACATTTTTTTTACTCTTGCTCATCTGAATTTAAAAAGAAAGAGACAAAGAGAAATTCTTACTTTTCTCTCATGATTGAACACTACAGACAGGAATTTGGGTGAATGACTTTGGTAAGAATTCTTATATTTTGCCAGCTTTTGTGTAGGATCTCATCTGTAGACTCCAGAGAGGGTAGGGGTACCTCAGTCATTTACTAGACTATCTAAATTTCCAAAACTGTAGGGGAGTTAAAAATTGTCTTTCCTATTACCCTTCTAGGTTCTCTGGCTGGAACCATGTAATTTGGACTGACAAAAAATAGATTGACAATGAGCCAGGGCAAGATGGTGATGGAACAGGTCAGACTGTGAGAGTCCCCACAAAAGTGAGTGTCCATAAAGACTCTCTGCATGAGTGGGTGTGTGCCGTGGGTGAGTGAAAGTTCATCTGAGGGGATACCAGGGTTCATGCACATGGGGCTATCCTCCGGAGATGACTACAATTCCCCATCACCCTGAGATTGGGGACCCAGGCACTCAGGATTGTCTGCCATTCTCGGGGTTCTCTTGAGAGGAAGCAGAAGAGAACAGCCACTCCTCAGCATTGCACCTGGCCCATACCATCATCTGTAGCAGCACACCTGGCACATGAAGGCAGGTAGCGGAAATCTGGAATAAAGCTCCAACACCAGTGAAGGGACACCAGTGGGTGCTATCTTCTCAGTCACTGACCAGGCAGAGCATTGCTCCACCCAGCTCAGACCAGCCTCCATCTTGGGACCCAGAGGTTATTCTCTCATCAGACTCAGAGAGATAGATGCCCCTTCCCCAGTCTGAAACAGACACAGACACATCAGATTTGAGTGTGAGATTTGACAGCAGCAGCAGCAAGTAGAGTGAGTCTGGATTTGATCCCTCCTCCTCCCACAGTAGTCCATGGGACATCTGACCATGTTGAGAGCAACCCTATTAGCCTGTGTGGAGAGCAGAGGGGAGGGACTAGAGACCAGAGCACAGAAATTGCCAGAGAGAGAGTTTTTTTTTGTTAGTTTGTTTTTTTTGTTTTTGATTTAGCTTTTCTTTTTCTCTTTCTTTCTGTTTTTGTTTGCATTTTTGTACTTGCTTTGTTTCTGTTATTTTAATTTTAATTTTTTTTTAGATTTTCTGTTTAGGTATGGGTATTTTTGAGGGAAAGTACACTAACAGGAGGTTTTTGTTTGTATGATTGTCTGTATGTTTTTGTCTATTTGTTTTTTCTGTCTTTGTTTGTCTCTCGTTTATTCAATAGTTGGTACACCTGTCTGTTTTTCCTCTTCTTCATCCAAACTCCCTTTCATCTTTCTCTTTTCTTTTTCCATTCTTTTTCATTTTCTTATCTCATTTTGCTTTTAGAGGGCAAACAGACACCCCCACTATGTGGATAGATTTTAAGGCAGTGGGAGGTAGGTTCCAGGGTGTCCACACATCTGTCAGTGGATACTGGGATCTGCAGAAAGAGTATGAATCACAGCTCCCCCTTCAATTAAAACTAAAAACTGCACAAAGCACAGGACTTCACCCCTAGCCCAGCTTCAGAATTGAACAAAATCAGAGTATCTACATAAGGAAGAATAGGAGATTGAGCAAACAGAGATAAAAGCTATCCCCCCATCACTGAATGATAGAATTAAAGAAGAGGTAAAAGCTAAGGGGAGAGGAGAGGAAAACCTACACAATTGAAGAAAAAACAAAGCAAAAATATGAGTCTCACACAGACCCCTGGGAGGTGAGACACTGAGAATATAGACTCTGGAGCTCAAACAATGAAAAGCCCCCAGAATGACTGGTTTCAAACCTCAAACCAGATATCAAGATATTAATACAGAGAACAAATACAGAGAAAAGAAGAAAGAATGAAGGAGCTGATAACTGAGATAACAGCAATAAAGAATACAGTGAATGAACTAAACAAAAAAACTGATAAGCATGGAAAGCAGAATTAGCCAAGTAGAAGAAATAATCTCAGAGTTTAAGGACCAAAACATAGGACTAACCCAAACTGTTAAAAACATAGAAAAGAAGCTTAAAAAGACAGAACAAAACCTCTAAGAGATGAGCAATTATTTTAAGAGGTCGAACCTAAGATTAATTGGAATCCCTGAGGCAGATAGAGAGACAGAGATCATCCTGGGACAAACATTCTATGAAATTATTCAAGCAAACTTTCCTCATCTGATCAGTGACATGACCATTCAAACACAAGAGATTCAGAGCACCCCACAAAACAACAAATGAGAAGACCAATGCCCAGAAAGATAGTAATTCCTCTACACAAAGTAGGTAAAAAAGAAAAAAATCCTAAAGGCAGCAAGAGAGAAAGGTCAGACTACCTACCAAGGAAGATCAATTAGAATAGCAGCAGACTTATCTACAGAAACACTTCAGGCTAGGAGAGCTTGGGGCTCAGTCTTCAAAGTTCTCAAAGATAAACAATTTCAACCAAGAAATACCTACACAGCTAAGTTTTATCAGTGATGAAGAATTAAAATCCTTCCCAGGCATTCAATCTCTAAGAGTTTACACTGCCTCCAGACCAGCTGTACAAGAAACACTGAAGAAAGTATTAAACACAGAAGAAAGGAAAAAAAAAACAACAAAAAAAACAAAAACGATAATGCCCTTCCCAAGAATGCAGGAAAAAGATTGAAAACACACATGAATCAACCCCAAAATTGAAAGAAAGACAACAAACAAATAAGCGAATAGCAGCAGCAGAATTCTACAAGACATTTAAGGAGGAACTGATTCCAATCCTACTGAAGCTATTTCAGGCGATTGAGAAAGATGGAACCCTCCCCAAATCATTTTATGAAGCTAACATCACATTGATACCCAAGCCAGGTAAAGATCCAAAATAAAAAGAGAACTAAAGGCCAGTATTTTTGATGAACATAGACGCTAAAATTCTCAACAAGATCCTAGCAAACCGGATTCAACAACACATCTCAAAAATCATTCATTATGACCAAGTAAGATTCATCCCTGGGATGCAAGGCTGGTTCAAATTCGTAAAACAATAAATGTAATTAAATACATCAACAGATGTCAAAACAAAAACCACATGATTATATCATTAGATGCAGAAAAAGCCTTTGATAAAATCCAGCACCCTTTCTTGATAAAAACCCTTGAACACCTAGGCATACAGGGAACATACCTTAAAGTAGTAAAAGCCATCTATGAGAAACCCACAGCCAGCATACTCCTAAACGGACAAAAATTGGAACCATTTCCCCTGAAAACTGGAACAAGACAAGGATGCCCACTCTCACCCCTCCTGTTCAATATAGTACCGGAAGTCCTGGCTAGAGTGATCAGAGAAGAGAAGGCAATCAGGGGTGTCCAAATAGGAAAAGAGGAAGTCAAGTTATCTCTCTTTGCAGATGACATGATTGTATACCTTGAAAACACAAGAGAATCTGTCAAAAACCTCCTTACACTGATAAAGGCCTTCGGCAATGTCTCAGGATATAAAATAAATGTGCAAAAGACAATCGCATTTCTTTACACCAATAATAAACAAACAGAAACCCAAATAAGAAGCACAATTCCATTCAAAATAGCCACAAAAAAATGAAATACCTTGGCATCTTCCTAACCAGAGACGTGAAAGGTCTTTACAATGAAAACTACAAAATTCTGCTCAAAGAAATCAAGGATGACACAAACAAATGGAAAAATATCCCATGCTCATGGATTGGAAGAATCAACATTGTGAAGATGTCCATCTTACATAAGGCAATCTACAGCTTCAAAGCAATACCTATCAAATTACCAGCAACATTCTTCTCAGACCTAGAAAAAACAACATAGAAATTCATATGAAAACACAAATGACCAAGAACAGCCAGAACAATCCTCAGCAAAAAAACCAAAGCAGGTGGTGTCACATTACCAGACTTCAAACTTTACTATAAAGCTACAATCATCAAAACAGCTTGGTATTGGTATAGGAACAGGCATATAGACCAATGGAATAGAATTGAGATTCCAGAGACAAGACCTCAATTTCTCAACCAACTCATCTTCAACAAACTCTCCACCCCCTACCACTGGGGAGAGGGGAACCTATTCAGTAAATGGTTCTGGGAAAACTGGCTGACCACATGCAGAAGATTGAAACAGGACCCCTATCTATCCCCATACACAAAAATTAACTCCAAATGGATCAGGGACCTAAATATAAAACCTCAAACCATAAGAACCTTAGAAAATGAAGGACATACCCTCATGGAAATTGAAACAGGCATCCAATTCCTGAACAAAACTCAAAACCCACAGGCCTTAAGGGATAAGATAGACAAGTGGGACCTCATTAAACTGACAAGCTTCTGCAAAGTCAAAGAAACCATTAAGAGAGCAGGAAGATAGCCTACAGACTGGGAAAAAGTATTTGTCAACTCCAGGTCTGACAAAGGCTTAACATCCTGGATCTACAAGGAACTCAATCGTGCTGAAAAGAAAAAAACAAGCAACCCCATTATTAAGTGGGCAAAAGATATGAACAGACACTTCACAAAGGAAGACATCCAAGCAGCCAACAGACACATGATGAAATGCTCAACCTCATTAATCATCTGGGAGATGCAAATCAAAACCACACTGAGATACCACCTAACCCCAGTCAGAATGGCAATCATCAACAACTCAAAAATTAACAGTTGCTGGAGAGGGTGTGGGGAAAAGTGAACACTTATACACTGTTGGGGGAGTGTAAACTAATGCAACCTCTGTGGAAAGCAGTGTGGCGATTCCTAAAAGCTCTAAACATCAACCTCCCATATGACCCTGCAATCCACCTACTGGGAATATACCCTGAAGAACTCAAATCACTCTATAAAAAAGATACCTGCATGCGAATGTTTATTGCAGCATTGTTCACAATAGCAAGAATCTGGAACCAACCACGCTGTCCATCAAAAGAGGACTGGATTAAAAAAATGTGGTACATATACATGATGGAATACTATGCAGCCATAAAAAAGAACAAAATCATGAATTTTGCAGTGACCTGGATGGAGCTAGAGTCTATAATACTAAGTGACCTCTCACAGAAACAAAGATCTGAGTACCACATATTCTCACTCATATTGTGGACCTTGATCATCCAATGCACTACTATAAGGAAATGACTGACAGTGTTGGGAAACTATGGGGGGGAGATGGAACCAATGGTAGTAAACATCTGTCTGGAGATGGGGAGACACCAATTATCAACAAGGGGGCCTGAATAAAGCATATTTGTATACCTAATCCTTGACTGTACCCCACAATATCAAAATAAAAAATATCGATTATTAAAAAAAAAGAATAAATCTGTGATTTTTAATATCAGTCCTTGAATTGAGGAGTTTGGTAGATGGAGGTAGCATGGGGGTATAATTTTGAATTTAATTTAGACATACTGAGTTCTTGATTTGGAGCATCAAATTGAGAGGTGGATGCTGGGGAAGAGGCTCTAAGTTAACAAAGGAACCGAGCTTATGACAAGGATTTGAAAATTGGGCATCATTCAACCTGTGAAAGGACGGAATGTTCCTCATGAAAATAATACAGAAAGAAAAGAACAGGTGGCAAAAAAAGATAAGGCCACAGAGAAGATGGAGAATCAAGATCAGATATCAGTTATTATGAGGAGGAAAAGGAGGAAGGTATTGGGGAAATATTAGATCTGATGAGAAGAAAGCCATTCTTGGTCCTAAAGATAGATGTTTCATTCAGAGAAAATAGAATGTAAATAAATTAAGAAGGAATGGAAATTGAGGAAATAAGAGCAATAAGTATAGATATAGACAACTCATTCAAGAAACTTGACAGAGATAGTTAGGACATGGGTATACATATGGGAGATGATGTTAAACATGAGCATATTGCTAAAAATGCAAAAAAGAACAAGATATAGTGCATTAAGTTCAAGAAAGAAGGTGCCAGTTCCCTCAGAATAGGACCTAAATAGTAGGATTAATTTTAGAGAAAATATTCTTTCAAAGTGGATGGAAAGTTGAGAGAGTAAATACAAACTTGATATAGTGATGAGAAATTAGTCTCTAGTCTCAGAGAAAAATCCTACAGACTTCATCTATATTGGGCAGGATGTACACTTATTATAGAGTAATGTAATGTTTTGGAGGTGCAAGGAGGTGACAAAGAGAGTTTTCAAATAGTTTTTCATATAGTGAGAGTATATCTGGACCCAATGTCCTTTCTTCTTATTCACTGCTATGTGGAGCTGGATGTTCTTGGTGACAACCTTCAAAAGAATGTTGTGCACAGAAGCAACATAGACATCAAGACTTGAAGCACTTTGTTATTTTTTTGAATAGATCATGAACCTTTCGACTAGATGATAAGGAAAAAAACAAGGCTGCTGAAAGAAAACAGAGGAACAACAGACTGGTGCCTGAACTGAGAGTTGGAATGTTGAAGGTCTCTGAAGTGGCTTACACTGCAAAATAACTTAACTCGGCAGTCTATTGGCAACTCTGTGTGCTAAGGAGGATCATGCAAATACCTAAATAAAACCCAAGTTGTAAAGGACTATAATATTTGGGTGAGACCTATGGGGCACTTGTTGCTAAGCATCAAATTAAAGGCAGGTGTCTTTAATACACCTGTCTCCCTATTACCTATTACCTGAGAAAACATTGCAAGACCAGAAACTGAGTTTTTATAAATTATCAGAAGACTTGTGGCCTGATTTTACACTCCATTATGGAGAAGTGGAATAAAGGTACCAGAGTTTGTATGTTTAGACCACAGACTTTGCTTTGACAGACCATGATTTAAGTTCTGGCTCTACTGTATACTAGTTGTGCAATTTTAGGTGAATTATTTTAACTATGAGATTAAATGAGAAAAATAACACTTGCAGTGAGTTGTTTTTTTTAACTAAGTAATCTATACAGAGGACATAGCTCAGTGCCTGGCTCAACATGTGGTAGTGATAATTGTTATGATGTCTGTTATTGGTATGGTTAATTTTAAAACTATGTCAATCATCTACCTTAATGAATACATTTATTTCAGATAACTTGCAAATGCTGGAATTAGATAAGGTGTGTGTGTGTGTGTGTGTGTGTGTGTGTGTGTGTGTGTGTGTGACTCGCTTGTGTTCATCAGTGTCCCAACAAAGGCTAAGTAAATTTGTCAATGTTGGAATGTTAGATGGGGGAATACTTCTTCACTCTTGATATCTTCTTTCATGCAGAGAGATCTTTAACGGTGGAGTTATCTTGGTCTCTCTGCACTCTCTTGCATATTTTGCTCCATGGGAGGATGAGTGACTTAACATGACAGGTGAGTTTGGTAGCAGGAATTGTGTAAGTATATCTCCTCCGTTTCTTTTCTTTGAGAAGTGAGCTGCATGCAAGGATTATGCATTTTCCTTTCCTCATCCATGCTGTACATCTTATGGGGTAGCCCTGCATGTGAGAAGCTCTAGTCAGGATCAGTATTGGTCCTGTGAGGGCATGTCTGTCTTGTTCTGAGTGTCCATTTTAGGTAGCCCACTTGTCCACACATTTAAACCACGTTTTTTCACTTTTTCCTTGTTTATAGAAATTTTAATATACCCTTAGTATTCATCCTCATAAGGGAGAGAAATAACAGGTGGTTAATTATCAAAAATTCATTTGTTTTGGAAATTAGGAAATGTTTGAAAAGCTACAAATGAGTGAGAAAACTTGAACTATGAAAGCACATCAGATTTCATACTGAGAAACAGATCATTAATGTTTCTCCCAAGGAAGAAATATTATATATCTCACCATGTGTTTCATGTAAAAGCAGTTACAAACTCCAGCCAAGGGCAAACTTATGCTCTTTTTTTTTGGTCACATTTTAGAATTTACAAAGGTGATCCACAACAGATTTTGTCTCTTAATATTAGCCTAGTTATTTTGAATAGGCACAACGAAGGTAAAGGAATTAAACAGTAACCTAATTAATTAAGAGAATTAATTAACTTAAGGGAATCACCTTAAAACTTACTATTATTTTTTACACAATCTTTCTAATTTTGACAAAAATCTGCAAGTTAGAAACTATGAATTCCATTTTACAGAAGTGGAAGCTTAAGGTTGGAAAGGGTAACTTCCTTGAGATATAGACCAGTAGATTTTCAAGTTGGGATTTGTAAAAACTCAGATCTGACCTGTACTGTTCTGTTTCAATGTTCATATTCATTCTGTGTTATCATACTTTCTCTTTAAGAATTAATATATTATGAATCCAAATCTCATTCTACTTTCATTTTTTTGCTTAAGGTATTGAAATGATTTTCTTATTAGTGACATTTGTTTACTCTAATCTGATAGTATCTTCAGAGTTTATTTTAATTCCATTTCTAGTTTTCTATACACATCAAAGAATAGAAACATAGAAGGCTCAAATATCTTCACTTCCTCAGCTACTAACTTTGCTTTGCATAGACCACAATGCTGAGCACAACAAATCTGAGAATGAATTTTAAATCCTACACCTTTTAAAAAAATGCACAAGTTATTAAAAATAACCTGCTAGTGTCATTCATGCAGTTAACAGCATAACTAAGTACAGTTTTAAGTTGTAATGGTTGAAATTGGCCGTCAAGAAGGGAACCAGGTATGCATGACAGAGAAATGTTTTCCAAGAGTGTTATCAAAAGAGGAGTACAAACCAATGGTTTACAAATAACAACTGTGATAAATCTAGGTCTGAGACTGTTCAGATACAAGAAATGAGTTTCTTAAAAGGAGTGTATAGATTAAGCACAACAGTATTCTGAATTCTAAATGCAAATTACATCCAAGAAGTAATCCATAAAAAAACTATTTAACCCTTTAAAAATGTTTTAGAACATTATTATTTCTGCTACCATAGAGAAAAATGAATAAAAGATAATTCTCCAGGTTTGCTGAAATATTTTTAAAAATTTGACAAGAAAACATCTGATGGCTTTATCATATTTTTTCTCTTATAAAGTTTATTATTCCCTTGAAAATTTAAAATTTTTCTATTTCTTTACATTAGCTGCCCCTGGGAGGGATAGTATTGAACGGTTAATGAAACAAGTGTATATCCTGGGAGTGATTTTTTTAAATAAAATATACATGAGCCGGGCTCGGTGGCTCAGCCTGTAATCCCGCGCCTTTGGGAGGCTGAGGTGAGTGGATTGCCTGAGCCCACGGGTTCGAGACCTGCCTGGGCAGGCGAGACCTCTTCTCTACAATAAATCAAAAAATTAGCCGGGCGTGGTAGCGCACGCCTGTAATTCCGGCTACTCGGAAGGCTGAGGCAGAAGGATTGCCGGAGCCCAGCAGGTTGAGGCTGCGGTGGCCGGGAGCGGCCACTGCACTCCAGTCTGGGTGACAGAGTGAGACTCCAACTCAAAAAAAAAAATGCATGAGTGCTTCTTTTCTTTGAAAAACAGAACTGAGTCTTGAACCAGACAAATTGAACTTAAGCAGGGAGGCAGAGGAGTATAGTTTCCAAGATGACAGGCTACAGTGCTGTTCAGTCGCCAACTCTCTCATGAATAACTGTGCAATTTCAGACAGGTTCCTTCTGTTCTCTGAAACTTTCTTCTCATCTGTAGGATGAAAATAATGTTATTACTTATTTCGCATTTATGTAGTTTTTATCAAGTATAAAGGAAGCCACCTAAAATATTAGACATATTGGAATGGTTTCAAACCACGTTGGATAATATGACCGTAGTTAATGACTGCATTGTTCACAATTGCATTTACAACTGCTATGACTTATCAAGCTTTTAAAGAAAACTGAAAAAATAGGATATCTCTCAAAGTGATCATTAACTTTCATCAACTTATCATTAATGACATTATTATTTATAATCCTTGATTAGGATTTACATTTACTAACCACACTTGGATGTCTATATTTGAGTATTCTATCTACCAGAAAAAAAATTTTTTTCATTTGAATCGACTTCACAACTTTCCTCTTGCTTTTTTTCCCAATTGTATAAGAAGGATTATGGAATATATGATGGTACTGAAGGTACCAAACCCTAGAACCATTTTCCCTAACACAAATTTTTTACTCCTTTACCTTGTTGGAAGATAAATGAGAAACCATGTTGTGTTTCACTTTAGCTTTGTCTTCTTTACCTAAAAATTTGTGTACAGTGAGACTTACTGGAACTGCTTCGTTTGTTCAAATCCCCCAATATAAGGACCAGAAATGAAAGACCAAGACTTTAAGAGACTTTACCAAGATTGTACAGCCAATTAGTGACAGAGCTAAGGCAAGACCCAAGCCTTCCTGACTCTCAGCCCAGTGCAGTTCCCACAGATTCTCTGATTCCTCTCAACTGGCTTTTCAGTTGCCATTCTACTCCCACATTTGATCTAGGTACAATGTTCTTGTTAAAATTAGACAAACAAAACCAAAAAAAATTCAACTGATCCATAGAAAGTACCTCATCGTTCTCTCTTTATACCATCGCCTACTGGATATGAAAATGAGTTGAGATGTAGTCTTGAAGGTAGAGCTAACAGTTGCCCCTCTAAAAACATGTAAATTAAGAATTTTAAGGATATAAATATAGGTGTTTGCTATGGGTCTGAGAAAGTTGCTGACTAGATTAGGTTCCTGTCTCTATCTGATAAGATTCCTTAGAGCTTTGACTCTCTTCATTTCCTTTGCCATAATAAACTTTCAAATAATTGATCAGGGCAAATTCTCCCAGTTTATTCCAATTAAGTAAGAGAAACTTCTGTCCACATATTTATAAGAAAGGAATAACTTGATATTCAAAAGTTTTTCTTTGGGCTTTGGATCAAAATATATTTTTAAAGAAAAAAATACTGTATGAAAGGAGTCTCTGGTCATTATAGACTTAACCTTTAAAAAAAGTTTTAGTATTTTATATTCTGTGTAAAAATTAATTGGAAATACCAGATTGTTCAAAGTCAATGAAAATGCTGCATTGAAATATTGGGATGGGTGGTAGAATTTCCTAAGCCAAGATTCTGAGTCAATGTTTAAAGGCATCATTTCCCAATTCTGGTTTATAAAGTCTCTTCCTCATAATGTCTTTCTTCAAGAAGAAAAGCAACCCAAGATGAGAAAGGAGGAGTGTTGAGTAAAAATGATGATTAATTACTACAACTCCCAGCAATAGAATAGTCCATTCACACGGTTCTGTTTTTCTGTGCCATTATGCTAATGAATCACTTCTGTTTACTGTTTAGGGAGTAGCACCTTTCAACATCTGTAAGAAAGACATGCTATTTGAAGACTTATTTCTTGGGTAGTATGCCAAGATGTTTAGTGACATGTCCTAGTTCCAAAAGACCTCATAGCTGAAAAAGCTGCATTCATATTCTCAACTTGCATAGACTATGCTTCTCTTAGGGAGGGACTGTGCTCCTCCTGGAAGTGTCTCACTGAAGCAAGGTCTGAATATGTTTGCATCACTGTCCACCATCAAGCAAAACAGACTTGATCAGGAATTTGTCCATGTTGACTCTGGCTTATTTAAAGTAGACAAGTACAAATGAGGAGTTATAACATTCATGTTTTTGCATCTTAAGGAGGATTTATTATGTTTTGAATCCAGTCCGTTGACAATATTTGTCATTTATGCTTTGAACATTCCAAGAAATTTTGGACCAAGATAGTAGTTATCTCTTTTTCTAGTTAATCTTGGTCTGCAAATTCAGACATCTTATATTAATTATAAAAACAGCCAATTTTAAAAACAAGTTAAAAATGAAATATGATCTCTGGGGATATCACATTTAACTGTGTTAACCTAGAATTTCTCAGGTTTGCTCAGATGTTTTGTTCCATCATTTTGTGTCTTATAATTATACAATAAGGAATAATAATAAACTTTATATCAGGTTCTGTGAAAGAACCTGATAAGGTGTTTTGCCTCACGACTTTCAAGCTTTATCAGAGCATGGTAATTCATTATCATGTTTCTCTAATAATGTACTTTATTACCTCAGTAGAGCTTTCTAGCAAGGAACCATGTCGGCATGTAGATATTTGAGAATTTCATTTATATGAAAGTAATTGAGAGCGAAGAAATTCTCTTTGGAAGTAAGATACAGTCTTTCCAAAAGAAATAAATGGGCTTGGAATACAAAATGGGAGACCAGCATAAACACTGGGCTTGTTTAATAATGCTAAGGTAGCTGAGAAGCCATGGAATCCTGACAACCTGCAGAAACAATTCCCCTAGAGAGGGAAAATATCTCTAGTTGAACATAAAAGAGAGTAAGTAATACAATGAAATCATTAGGGATTAAATGGCAGCTTGAATAATCTCTTTCCTTTTAGGATGAGTACATTTGTTTTCTAAACAAACATAAAATGGGTCCAGAAATATTATTTTAGCTACTGTGGTGTTTTTATTTAAAAATTTTAAGCCTAGTCATAGTTCCAGATGGCCATCATGGAAATCACTCAACTCACTCAAGAAGTAAAACTAAAATACATAGCTGACCATTACCAGAATTTGGTTGTATTCAGAAAATTTAGAATGTTTTAGAGCCTATAATATGCCTGGATAAGGCACAGAGATATAGTATAAATGTACAATATGCTATACTATGATAAAAAAACAATTTTGTGCAGCATTGTCAAGTGACATGAGTATGAAAGACATCAACTGACATCAACACTTGGTCACCTATAGTTCAAGTGGATCTATGACAACATAATGTATTCTTCCTTCATGTTCCCTGGGTGGACTCATTCTACCAGGGAGTGTTGTTAACAACTACAATAAAAGATTGAAATATTGACTATTTCCATGGAGATATTACTTCCTAATTTATTGCCATGGGCTGGTGCTCTGAGGCTGATGAAAATATATGGATTTTTGTGGCTCTTGTTGTTCACTGAAAATCAGTGATAACACCATGGCACATCTCAAATTGCAATAGTTTGTTTAAATCTTTCTTCCTCATCTGTCTGGTTGGGGACTAATATGTCTAAATTTCCCATAATCACTTATCATTCCAAAACATATTAAAGAATTGAATGCATTACCTTTGAGAATTACTTCCAGTTGAAATATAATATTTCTGCATAGTCTGGAGCCTTATTTTTTTCATCAAATTTAATAAATATTTAGTTAGCATGAAACACATAGCAGGTATTCGTCAGGTGCTGAAGAAACAACCTAGGTCTCAGTAGTTCTTGTAAACACACTAGAGTATAGAAATGAGTGAAACAAAGCTTTTTTGTCTTCAGAACAGATGTCTTAATAGGGGTTGCAGGGATTCACAAAGGTGCTGAAGTATTTTTTAGCTATGGGATTCTTAGCTTTGTGAACTATGGAATATTATTTTCCTTCTCTAAGCCTAATGTTTATTAGAAAATGGAGATAGGCCAGGCCTAGTGGCTCAGCCTGTAACTGAGCACTTTGGGGGGTCAAGGTAAGCGGATTGCCTAAGCCCGGGGGTTCGAGACCAGCCCAGGTGGCCTGCTGAGACCTCTTCTCTACAATAAATCAAAAATTAGTCGGGTGTGGTAATGCGTGCCTGTAGTTCCGGCTACTTGGAAGGCCAAGGCAAAAGGATCACCGGAGCCCAGCAAATCGATGCTGAAGTGGCCATTAGTGTGCCACTGCACTCCAGCCTGGGCAATAGAGGGAGATTCCAACTCAAAAAAATTAAAAAAGAAAGGAAAAGAAAATGGAGATAACACCTACGTTGCATTGTGGTTCTGAGAATTAAATTTAATTTGTATAAAGCACCCACTGCTGTAACTTACAGAAAAAGTGCTCAATGAAAGACATGTATTCTAGTTATTACTCTAGTATTTCTTGGGTGGACCATGCTTATCTAGAAACCATAGAATTTTAAAATAGAACATCAAGATTTTTATTTACTTAAAAGTCTTTGGTCTTACTGAGTCAGATTTTAAAAAGTTTGTGGGGCAGGGAAAAACCCTAACACCAAAATAAATCCCTCACAAAAAGAAAGGGAAATAAATATTTCTAGGATTATTTTAGAAATTTTTTTCCAGTTATTTTTCTTTAAAAAAAAAATTAATAGCTTCCGGAGTACAAATGGTTACATGAATGTGTCATATATTGGTGAAGATGTCTGGGCTTAGGCATACCCATCACCTCCATTAGTGTATGTTGTACCTGACATTAGTGTATGTTTTTTCATCCCTTTTCCTCTTCCTATCCTCCCTCTTGAAGACAGTTTTATTAAACACGGAGGCTTTTGTTGAGTAGAGGAGATGCACAGGGATGTGTCTCCCTTTGGCAGACTCCAGTGAAGGATGTCTACTGATATCAAAAGGAAACTTGACACATCCTTTGCTCCTCAGGTCAGTTCCTAGGGAATCGTGTATTATTCATTCATTCTACAAATATTTATTGTATGAATGCTACCTACTGGGCATTGTTCTTGGTGCTAAAAACAGAAAAGTAAAAATACAATTGATAAAAAGTCCTTGTCCTCATGGAAATTTCATTGTAGTGAAGGGAGAAAGGCAACAAGCATGGTTAATAAATAATGTATGAGATATGTTAGATATGATAAGTACTAGTTAGAATAAATCTGAGAAGGGACTGAGAAGTGCTGGGAGTTGCAGCTTTAAGCAGAGTAGCCATGACAGACTTCAGTGATTCGAAGTCTCGAAGTCTCCTCTGAGACAGTATTCAAAAACAATGAGGCAGATGGTCAGAATGACGAGTATGAGAGAGAAAGGAAATGGTCTCAATGTAAAATCCTTGAGGTAGTGTGTTCTAGGAACAAGGTTGAAGACAGAGAAACTGCAGTGGAGCAAAAAGGAAGAGTGTTGGGAAAGATGACAGGAAACAGATCATATAGGACCTTGCAGACTCTTGCAAGGATTTGATTTTTACTCTCAATCATGTGGGGAGCAACTGAAGCTAGAAGATGAACATCATGCTTTCACTTTGGTCAAGTCTTGCACTAACTACTGTATGAGAATAGACTTTGATGAGGATGCACAATGGGATTAAGAGCAGATGGAGGGAAATGTCTTAGAAAGATATTTTTTCTTCTGTGGAAGAAACACCCAAGTCTGCTCATAATAGTGAGGTTATCCTGATATCATATTGTAAGTCAGGCCATTCATTGTCAGCAGAAAACACATCCTGCTTGAGCAAGAGAGTTGTGACTTGGAGGAAGCATTGAGAATTAAAACTAGATTCTCGAGGGTCATCACGTTTGAATCCTGGAGGAGCATGCTGAGCCACAATGGTAGCAGTGCCTCAGTGCTAAACAGTCAGTGTTAGGAAGCAGTGTTAGGAAGAGTGGAACAGGAAGGTGGTGTTGATGCTGTAGGAAAACAGAGCCAGCAGTGTGACTGCAGACTCAGACTGTACTCTGGATGGCCCCAGCTGTGGGTGAAGCTTAGATCAGCATCATGTTAGGATGTATCAGTATGGATAGTTTTAGAGTAAATGGGAACAGACATTGTGGCAGGATGGTATTTTGTGATATTAACAAGTAGTTTGGTTATCTAGATGTGCAGCATCAATTGCTTTAGGGAAGGAATGCTATAGCAGAAGCTCAGTGGAATTTCAAAAGCCCTATACCCCGGGAGAACTCAGGACACAGAGAATGTGTAATGAGTCAGAATAAGTCTTGCCATTCCTTAAGGCTTCCAGTGTGGAGGGTGAGGAGAAAAGACAAAGATGAAGAAAGAAGGGTTGTAGCTGTGGGTGTCTGAGTAAGGGAAGACCTATTCTCTGCTCTGCATGGCCTGAGATTCAGTAGTGATGATCAAACCCTAGAGAACTTGGAGGGGGGTGTGATAATGTTTTGCTGATAGAATCCAAAGAGATTTCCCCAAGAGGAAAGGTTGTGAGGGTGGGGGAGGAAGTGGAGGAGTAGGAAAAAGAGAATTAGGAGGAGAAGAAAAAGAAGGATGAGAAGGAGGGGGAGGAGGAGGTGGACCCCCCTGGGTGGGGGGGAGAGAGAGAGGACTGCTGAGCTCTATGAACTCTGCTGTGCCCTCTGGATGGGGATAATGAAGGATCATCTGTGACTCTGTGAAACAATCACTGAAATCCAGGATGGTAGACATCTTGGAAAGTGATACTTAATGGTCTGATTTCCTCCATTTCCTAGAACACAGAACCTCTCACCCCACAAAAAGTAATCACATAGGGCTAGGATGGGTGTCAGATTTTGCCTTTCTATTCTGAGACAGAAGGACTTGACCTAGACACTGAACTTTTTGTATAATTCAATTTTTGAACTGGGACAAATTTGTGGATACATTTGTAGAGCCCTATTGCATTTTAACCCACAGGGCTAATAAATATAGACACAGAAAAAATATTTCCCAACTGTTCACATCTACTACATAGAACTCCAAACCAGCCATTACTAAAAATAAACAAACAACAAAACTTGACAGGGGGGATGCTTCAAGCAGAGATTTCTTAGATTATAATTTAGGCTTTGATATTTTTTCCCCCAGAGGTGAGAAAAGAGGGTGAGGGCTGTGGGAAGAAAGTGTGATGCTATTAAAGGTTTTTTCAAGAAGCATGTGGATAAGGAAATCTTGGAGATGCAAGTGAGGAAGGATAAAATGAAGGCACAAAATATCCCAAATTAGGGAGGAGCAGGTTGAGTATGAATTAGAGAGATTGTGAGGAAGTGTAGAGGGTGATTGAGGTAATTGGTGCTGGGTGCAACTCCTTCTCTGGTGAAATAGGAGTTAGGTCACCTGCTGAGAACTGGAGTGGGTGGGTAAAAGGGGATGGGATGGGGGAGAGGTTGTGGAGGAGACAATGGCACCTAAGGAAAACAGAAGGATACAACAACCACTCTGGAAAATGGGTAATAAAATCAATAAGGAAAGAGAACTTGCCAAGTAGCAATGAAAGCTTCCATGAAATTAGATAACATGAATTTGTAATATGGCAAAGTAGATGTTTATCACTTTATTTCCTTATTCAATTTTTGCTTTATTCTAATAGTGATAATTTGACCAGTTTTTGTAACATGAGGAAACTATTGGTTAGCTTTAATTTTCTTTTAAAATATGCTTTTTTGTTCTGTAAACACTTCGAACCTAATTATCTGTTCTAATTTATTTAAAGAGCATGAAATATAGGTCTTAGGAACTTTTTATAATGTTTTATTAGTTTTTGTATATAATAGATTTAAATAGATCATATTCATCTTTTAAATATATTTGGCATGTTACCTATGTGAATGCTATTGCAAGAGCCTGGAAGAGAGAGGAAGGAAAGGAAGAGGAGAGGAAAGGAGGAGAGGGGAAACAAAACAATAGAAAAGAAAGAAAAGGAAAGAAAAAAGGATAAATTGCATGGCTCAAGAATTTTGGGCATCTTCTCACAGTTTTGTTCTTGTATATACAAATATACATAAGACCATATACATGTCTGAAGAGTGCTTGAGTCAAAAAACCGCTTTAATTTTCTACTGTTCTGCCTTAAAAAAAAAAAAACCTATAACCTAAAAGAAAGTATTAACCAAAAACAGCATATGTGCTTTAAGAGCAACAGAAGGGTTTTTTTTTTTTTTTGGAGATAGACCCAAGGCAGGCACATAACAGGTTTTCAATAAATAACTATTGTTATTAATTTTACCAGTTTGTCAAGTCCTCTGTTCTCTTGCATAGCAGAAGTCAAGGCCAAGAAGAGGATTAGGAAGTGGGGGTTTCACAGTTAGTGGCTTGGTTACCACTCATGACATATCAGTGGTTCGTCCCTTACTATAAAAAACAGGCAGATGCACTAGCAAGAGCTGTGAAATGAGAAAGGTGACTGGATATTCAGAGCAGCACTAGGAAAAACAATGAAGAAAGTAGAATTTATCATTGATGGACTTTTATCAAAACAAAAGCCCTCTGTGAAAAAGAAAAAGAAAGAAAATAGAAAAACTTTTCACGCTTACATTTTTTTCTTCTATTTATATCTTCACTCCAATATACACCTTCACTCCAATATACACAGAATCCACATACCTCGTGGTGCTTTATTCTTTTCTTTATTGCCAAATTTATTCAACAGCAGCTAAGGTTTTCGTGTTATAGCAGCATATTCATGAGGAACTCTCACCTATAGGTGAGACTACTTTTCTCTCTCACCTTGAACCAGCACATCATTTTTGTCTTATTTCTAGGGCCAGATTTAGGAAGCTGTAGCCCATCTTCATCCATGTGTTTAGGGATGGTAGAAGAGAGTTTTCATACCATTTTACACTTCTTCCTTGAATCATATTTATTGTACACAGATAGGAAGACAGCCTAATGGGATCCAACATTCACTGATTATTTGCACTTGCCCCTCCTCTGCTCACTTCACAGTCCTGCTGAGTCTCAGTCCTATGGCAATTTGCTTTCATTTGAAGGCAAAATAGACATTGAAGCTAATGCATGTGATGACACAGAGGAGCCTTTGGCCTGGGAAATCCATCACTCTCATTTGACTTCTAAAACTCATTGGAACCTTGATAGGGAAGACGGCAACCCCATAGAAGATTTCTGGAAACAAAACACAGTTTCTTACTAGAACTGTTGCCATTTTATGAAGAGAAGTCTGAAAAACAGGTTGTGAATGCATGCTAATAAAATCTAATACATAAATAAATTATAGCTAGTAAGTTCTCAGAGGACCATTTGCTTCTCTCCAATCCAATAAAAGCTGCGTCATTCTTCTCATTCTTTTTTTTTTTTTTTTTCCCGAATTGGAGTCTCACTTCGTGGCCCAGACTGGAGTGCAGTGGCACGCTCCCGGTCACCGCAGCCTCGACCTGCTGGGCTCCGGCGATCCTTCCGCCTCAGCCTTCCAAGTAGCCGGAACTTCAGGCGCGCACTACCACGCCCGGTTAATTTTTTGATTTATTGTAGAGATGAGGTCTCGCCAAGTTGCCCGGGCAGGTCTCGAACCCGTGTGATCAGGCAATCCACTCACCTCAGCCTCCCAAGGCGCGGGATTACAGGCTGAGCCACCGAGCCGGGCAATTCTTCTCATTCTTATGCTAGATACAAATGATGATGTTCCTTGGAAAATTTCCAGGTAAAATAGTTTGGAATTAGGGAAAGGGTTCTCATGGCATCAATAATGCTTCCTGTTAATTCAAGGAAAATCTCATTTCTCACTTGACTAACTTTAAAAACTATATTTTTCACTCCAGCCTGGCTGATGGAATGAGACTTCAACTCACTATATGTATACTTTTTTCTGAAAATACTTTGAATTTAAGTCAGATATATAAATAGCAACACAAAAATGCTTATGTTATCATACGTGCAAAAAATACAAAATTCTTATATGCCATGCTTACAACCAGTTAAAATTCTACATGGATAAGGACAAGGATTAGAAGGGATCATGGTAAGTCAGCTGGGACATAGAAGTTTCTTAAAAAACATCAATGAGTGAATTCTTAATGCACATAAAATAGTTATTTATTAAAGTTATTGATAGTTATTCAATTTTCTCCTGAATATTGAATTTATAAAGTAAGTTCTGGTAAACTGGATGGTTAGATGAAATTGTTATTAAAACACTGTATCAGCCAGGCTCGGTGGCTCAGCCTGTAATCTCAGCGCTTTGGGAAGCCAAGGTGAGTGAATTGCCTGAGCCTGCAGGTTTGAGACCCACCTGGGCAACTTGGCAAGACCTCATCTCTACAATAAATCAAAAATTAGCTGGGCGTGGTAGCACGTGCCTGTAGTTCCCGCTACTTGGAAGGCTGAGGCGGAAGGATCGCCAAAGCCCAGGAGTTCGAGGCCGCGGTGGCCAGGAGCGTGCCACTGCACTTCAGTTGGGGCGATGGAGTGAGACTCCAACTCAAAAAAACAAACAACAAAAAACACTGTATCTTCTTTACAATTTCTGATTTTTCTCTGCCTGAAGTGATCTTATTCATCTTATGGCCACTCCAGTGATAGAAAAGCAGATTCATTCACTGTAAATGTCAGGGTTGTTCAGCTGATGCAAGTCAGGACAACAGATATTGTCCTTGCATTCTGAAATCTGATATTGGCCAATATGATGACCTAATTAAGGGGTTATGTGATGTGATTTCGTAGACTGTTGGTCCCTGAGCTACCAGTAATTTAATCGTGATGCTTAAATTTTGACTCTTATAGATGCATTCTATTGTTTAAGGCTTGGCCCCAAATAAATGCAAATACCTGCAGAAATAATATTTCAGGGATTCTTGGTCATATGTACATTGGTGTAAATTAGCCTACCAAGTACTGTCTAGACATTAAGTTTTGATCAGGGAGACGGAAGGGAACGTAAGGATTCTGATGGAGGAGGTGGGGTTTGGGAGAGGGCATGTTGAAGGGACAAGGTGACAAAGAAAGAAGACCAAATTGTTTCCTCCTGAGTCTTGCCCAGAGCTCACCCTGCTGTCCAAAAGTGAGTGTCATGACTGAGTTTCAACTGGGACTGCTCATATTGCTGCCACAATATTCAGTTGTTGAAAACATGGTTGGGGAATTAAGGTTTGGCTGCAGCTGTGATTGGGGGTGAAGACAAGCATGTCCAAGCTGCCTTATGGTCTGTAGGATTCCTGAGCTAATAGTGACTCTATTTAAGGATTAGGGCATTAGGGCCTTACATTTTCAGATGAGATTTAGTAGTCATAATACACAGCTAGGATCATGGCACACTTAACAGGAATTAAGAGAGTACTAGGAGAATATAAAGATCAAATGTCAGGGCTTTTAATACAGTTTTCTGCTATAGATTAAGAATATATGGAATCTACCTCCTTTCTCTGAATAACAAAAATATCTTTGATATTAATTACAAGTTCTTAACCGTGCACTAATACCCAGTCTCCAAGCAATACAAATTGTTTCCTTCTAAGTGATAGTTTATCTGTACTTTCTTTTAAATTAATGGACATTTTACTATTGATCAGAAACAATCTGTTGGCTTTACTTGTAAGGAATTCACACTTATTTACTTCTTAATTATGTAATTAGCCCTTGCTTCAATTAATCAAGAATGAGACACAGCAAAAACTCATGCACCAAGGAGCTTGTAAGAGTGTGTTCCTTGGTTTGGTTTAAAGAATGTGAGTGTGTATGCAGGTCTGGGTGATCACACATAGGCATGTGTAACTATAGGCATTAAGATGAATAAACAAGACAGTCTGTATGTAGTAATATTTTTAAGAGCTTACCATGTGCCAGGAATTGTTTTAAGGAATCTTCTCATCATATGCTAAATAAGTGTCATTATTATTCCCATTTCAAAGATTATCAAACTGAATAGTTAAATCATATGAGCAGAGTATTTTAATTACAAAAAAATGAGAGACAGAAAAACAAGGGAAATTAGAAATGAGAGAAAAAATACTGTTCATTTTCTGTCTTGCAGAATTGTTTTTAATGATAATAAAAAGAAAGACAGTAGGTTTTTTTGAGAGCTGTAGCCCTTCTCATAGTCAATATTGGAAACCTAGGTGGGCTTTACATGGCTTTTGCAAGTTGACCTCCTTATCAATTTCATTTTAATGTTTCTGAAGTAGTACAATAGTTGTTTAATTTCCCTTGTAGTAGGTGATATTATGTATGACATGACATTAATCCATATAACTGAGAATGTTGCTCATAATCATAATGTTACTTTTGACAGAAATATCCCACATGGGTCTGAAATAAGTGAAATATTCCTTTCATAGACAAAAGAACACCTTGTATTAATGGAGTGCTACATCAAGAAATTATGTACCAAGACTTGGTTTCAGGTTCATAAATGCTTATCAGACAAGCAAGTGAATATACAATCAATAAATATATATGTATTATTTGAATATATTTAACATGTAACACATAACACACATACAATTATACATACTTATGTATCTCTGTGTTATCTTCAAAAATATTACACCACGAAAAATACTGAGTGATTATTGCTGCGTGGTAAATTTTTTTTTCTCTTTTTGATTTAATTTCTAAATCTTTCCACAGTAAATAAGCCCCAAATTTGCAATAAGAAATCTTATAGAAATCTATCTATCACATGGCTACCAAAATAAATGGTATTGTGCTAGTATTTTATTTATAGAAGATACAATAATGTGTTAGGTAGAATTATTGCCCTCTAGAAATTGCTTATATATTGTGGGGATAAGCATGAAAAATGAAGGCATTATGTGAATGTCACAGGTACTTATTTCTTTATAAAAGGAAGGAGATATCTCTAAGAGTTGGGTTGTTAGGGGAGATTTCAAAGGCGTAAAGGAATCAGATTGAATCTAAATGGTAGGTCCAATCCTAGGGACACAGGGAATTCCTGTTGGATAATAACTTTTATTTCAGAATAGAAAATTAAAAGTGCTATATTTACTTGAAACTGAGAGGTAGGATTAATGGTAAAGATAAACAGTAAGATTGGTTCAAACGATGGCAGCCCTTGAATGTCAGATTAATATTTGTTCAGAGTGACCTCTTTAAATACTTCTAGCATGGCCTCTTTAAGGGCAACAGAAACCAGATATGGTGATCCCAAATTCTCAGAAGTATTCCAGGCTTCATTCCTTCTACTACTTTTGAATTTTCTCCTTTGTCTTATCTCTCTGCTTTGCTCATTTGATAATATCATCTTAATTCCAAATCGTCTATTTTATTTTCACTTGTAACTTCCTGAGATACTGTTTCTCGAAACACTCCTAAATAACACAAATCGTAATGCCATGCTCCTACACCTGACCCAGGACTATAAGATGCTATGTGCCAGCCAAAGTCTTACTTTTTCCTAGTATGTGTCTGCTAAATGAAGGCAACAGTAAAGTATATTTGTTATTTTTTGCTATGTAACAAATTACCCCAAGGCTTAGCAGCTTGAAGCAATAAATATTTATTATGTCACCAATTTCTGAGGGTCAGGAATCTGGTATTACCTTAGGTGAGTGACTGTGGCTGAGGTCCCTCAAGCTGCTGACATTGGCTGCTGTCTCTGGAGAGCTGACCAGAACGGGAGGATCTACTTTCAAGTTCATTCAAATGGTCATTGGCAAGAGTTTCATTTCAGTTCCTTGCTATGTGAGCTTCTCCCAAGGCTACTGACATGTGATTCCCCCAGAGCAAGTGATCTAAGAATGAGAGGAAAAGCATGGAAGAAGATAACAAGATTATCTTATCCTTGACTTATTCCGGGAGTCACACAGATCAAGTCTGGTAGAGAAGGACTGCATACCAGCATGAATACAAGGAGGCAAGGATGACCAGGGACCATCATGGAGTCTGGCTACCATGAACTGTTAGATACTTTGTCTGAACCATATTATAGTGTACCTAGACCATTTAGAAAGATGAATTTGGCAACCGCATGTGATAGATTTCTGCATTTAATGTGATGAAATGAAGTCTTTAAAGGGTCATATATTTAGTCTCTTCAGCATCATATAACTATACTGAGAGGCCCATGCTTCCTTGAAATGCCAATTTCCAGAGAGTAGCACTGTGCTGTGTGCAAAAATGCCCACTATGAAATAAAACCTATATTGTAGTGTATATGTGAGCAGAGAGCTCTGCAATACTTCCTGGGGTCTTGTTTCCTAAATGGGAATGTGGGCCTGGAAAAAGTCAGGCTATACAGCACAGGACCTGGAATCCTACTACACTGTGGCAGAGCGCTAGGCCAGAAGTTCAGATTTTATGCTGCTCTATGACACTTAGTCACCCAATAAATAGGTTAAGTGGGCCAAATGTAGTGGCTCATGCCTGTAATCCCAGCACTTTTGGATGCCAAGGCGAGAGAATTGCCTGAGACCAGGAATTTGAGACTAGCCTGGGCAACATGGAGTGACCTCGTCTCTACAGTAAGCCAGAACAGTTAGTCGGGCATGGTGGTGTGTGACTGTATTCTCAACTACTTGGAAGACTGAGGCTGAAGGATCACCTGAATGCAGGAGGTTGAGGCTGATTAGCCATGATTGTGCCACTGTACTCCAGCCTGGGTGACAGAGTGAGACTCCACCTCAATAAACAAACAAACAAACAGCTTGAGTGGGCTGGCATAGATAAACCATTTTAATTATTTAACTGCTTGGGATATATGACTTTTCTGTTTATTGAATGGTCTTTAGTATAGGATTGACCCCTACAGTTTTGAGGACACATGATACACCCTAGAGGGCTGGTGGGGTGATTAGGCTGCTCTGGTTAGTCTTTTGTTTGTGAGTTTGATCATGGAAGTAAAAATTGAGAGTTTAAGAAATAAGAACCTGAGGCCCAAAAAGATCTAAATACTAACTCTTGAGTTTCAAGTAAAGAGAAAAGGAATTACAAAAAGCTTGCATTTGAAGAAGTGAGTCTATTAGATTTTAAATGATCAGTAAGATATTTCTAGTGCATTTTAATAAGTTTACTATCTATTTGCATAAATAATGCTTATTTGTAAATGCAATTTTTATAAGAAATAATGGCTTCAAAATAATTTTCACCACATGCATGTAACAGAGTTCTGTAACTAGTTTGAATTTACCATTGTTGGAGGTCAATTTTTTTCTCAAATATTTGCAAAAATATGACTCATGGTCTTATATCATACCTCATTTGGAAGGCCAGTATCTTTTCTATGATTTCTGGAAAATTTCAGAGATTTGTACCCTATTCCAATTCCCAATTCCCACTTCAATCTGACCAGTGTGTCCTGTGGCTTGAGTTAATCTCTTCATCCAAGAATAGCACAAACATGAACCACAAGCCATTTTCTGTGATTTTCTCAATGCACACAGGAGACACAGTATGTAGTATGGAATTTTCTGGACAGTATTTGGAAGGGGTAGAGAGACAGCTGCTACTGGAGAGGTTAAATACCATCATATAACTGAGAAAAAAATTAAAAGTCAAGATTTTTCTTAAAAGGTTCCATGTAGCTGGACCTACTTTCTTTCTATTTGTCACCTCATCCTCATTTCTGCTTTATCTATTGTTACTGTCCTTGTGTTTTTCTTGATTCTGCATCCTTCCCTTCTACCCACACTCATCTTCCTTTTTTCCCTGTGTTCCCTTTAAGACAACTCATGAAAGTTTTCTTTTATATCCAAAGCAGCCATCAAAGTATTTTCCTAAAGAAAAAGTAGATTTTTCCTGTATGAACTATACCATTCCCTATTGTACTGAAATCTACTACAATCTATTCTTATAGAGAAAATGTTCTTCATTCCCACATGTAATTGAAAAATATAAAATTATGAGCAAAAATTAAAATATACATAAAATTAAAGCTCAATTATTTCTGACACTGATACTTAGAAACTATTATTTTATCAATAATAATGACTTGAAACTACTCAAGTTTATTGGCAGTATATCACTTTTGAGTATTTTACCTGGCTTGTTTGACAGGAATAAGACTTTTGAACAACTGACAACCCATGTAATTGCAAGTACCTGATAACTTGTCCCTGTTTTGAGTAATCACACGTTATTATTTTAGATCCAATGTGTGAAGTCATACAAAAGGAGGTACTTGAGAGTAAAATGCCATGATTCAGCTTTTCCTTATTTGTTACAATAATTCCTTTAAGTGTGCAGTCACCTGCTAATGTATAGCATTTATTCAATACATTTCATATTTTAAATACTTTATCCTTATGAATTAATGCATTTCCATAAGAACCTTAATGAAACTGATGAGAACTTTTACCTTCTTTTCTAGTTGGGAATATGAGATAAACTGCCTAACATCATACAAAGAGAGAATTGGGGCAAATGCATAAGCAAGACTTTCTACTGTATTCTAACCTTGATTATTATATCTATATTTTTTTATTTTTTATAGAGACAGTGATGCTGACTTTATTTTGAAGTTCTTCCTTGGATTTTTTGTTGTGATATCACTTACCCCGACCTTTACTTTACATTTGTTTTATTAATATGGAAGAGAGTGACAGTTTTAGTTCCTCATGCATGTTTATCTGTGAAAGTAAATATAAAAAACAAAAGCCAGATTCAGATATAGATAAATCTTCCAAAGCATTCTGGGAAACTTTCTATGCATCAAAAGGTCATTCAAATGGGAAGGCCCCAAAGCAGGTGGTCCCTAAGTTCTAGTGTTTCATAGCTGTATTTCTAAATAATTTGTTTTGTGTGACTTGAAACCATTTCTTCATTTGAATTTCAGTAACTCTCCAACTATCAAATTTTAATGTTAATTTTGTAAGCAAGTGACTTCAGAGACAGAAAAGCTTGTAACATTTTTACTCAAGTGGCTAATAATTGATGACTACTTTGAACATTTGATATATTTTGTACATTTTAAGTCAGATCATCTTACTCTTCTCAAAATTCTCAAATGGCTTTCCATTCCACCAAGAATAAAGTTTTTGCTTTTATCACAGCCTCCAGCTCTCCCTTTGCCTCCTCTGTTCCAGTCACACAGGTTTTCTTGCCCTTTCTCAAAAATGGAGAGCACAGTCTTCCCCTCACCCCCATTAGGGCCTGTGCACTTGGTTTTCCCTTTGCTCAGATTCTATAGCCTTGGTCAGGTTTTGGGGTACTGTGAACTCTCAAAAATGAACCTGCACTAAATACATGTTGAGCCTTATTTTTTGACACAAAGTGCTGATAAATATTCCTTAACTTTGACAGCTATCTCATGTCTGATGATCTAAATGGAAGGCTATGGATGGACTCTTCATGTGAATATGTATTTAGAAAGAACTGCATTCCCATCTAGCTCTGAAAAGTATATATATTTTTAAATGCAAAAAGTTACAAATCTTATACTCAGTTTTCCCTTTAACCCATCTTTTGACAGTCTAGTCATAGAAAATACTATATATTTTTTTTCTGGTTCATCCCAAAATTCCATAAAACATTTGCAACTGAATCAGTCAATCTCTACCTACAAGTCAGAATATTTATTGAACTACTATTAAATGTTCAAAGTGAAGAAATAAAAGCCACAGGTCTGCTTTCAATGTCTATTTTCCTTTCAAATCACCGCCCATTTGAAAACATAAGAACATAAGCAGTCAGAGGTCCTTCTACCCCTCTCTCCTACTACCAGCATCAATGATAAGTAAAGTCTCAATATCCATAAATGTTCACTTTATCTTTGAACAACTGTAAGAGATAAAACTTACCCATGCTCACCCATCCAAGCATTTCAGGCCAAAACCATTTGGAACCAATTAAATGAAATTTAATAGAAATGTATTTAATTGGAAGGTTTGTTTCTAGATATTGTGATTGTATTCTGTCGATATGCTTGCATAAATTTATGATGTCCTGAAAATGTGAATTCAACATGGCAAAAATAAAAATATCAATTGTCACAATGTTCTATTTATGCTACACATGGTACATACCCAAATGACTAGCACAGATACATGTAAAAATCAGGTTTGTGATATCAATAACTTCTTATTAATTCCTACAAATCCTAAGGAATGCATAGCTGTAACATAGTGTCAAGTAATATAATGCTGTTCTGCCCTTTCCCTTAAATGACTGCGATTACAGACTCATTAGCACTACAGGTATCTATTTATATTCTGATTTTCAAAGAAGGCTTGGAAGATCTGTGCCAAGAGTTCATTGAATGCAATTCTACTAAGTAGTATCTTCCAGCATGTTTGAGAAGGTCAGTTGCAATGTGACAGATTTAATTTTTCAGCAAAGTGGAAACATTTGCTTGATTAGTGATGATTCTTTAAAGCAGGGTCAGATTTAATAAGAAATTTTTGTTGGGAACCCACCTTAACAAGCAAAAGGAAAGTCCTAATGTTATTAATTAGTGGGAAGAGAAGTTATCAGTTCTACTGTCTTCAGAAATTAATTCATTGCAGGGTAAGAATTTCTCAAGTTTGTTTTTCCCCATTGAGAATCATGTACTAGCTGTATCAATCAATGAGGATGAAGAAGATGAGTTCAGACAGCCAGACTCAATGATAACTCTGTTATACTCTTCCCTGAAGAGCTGGACAATAGAAATATTGGTGCTCATTGGGTCATGAAGATAACAATGCCAGGAATTTCTCCTATAATTCATAGGTTGAAAACAAAATAAAATTGTATCCGAGGCATTAGAGCACAGTATTCGAAAAGGTGACAATGGTAACCAAATTCCTTCTGTTAGGTTTTTCTTTCAAAGTTTTGCTCTAAAGCCAAAAGAATGAATATTTTTTAGCAAATAGTTTTCAACTGATTTTAATATTAGTACCTACTTATACTTTATAAAGATATTTGCTTAATAAAAACAAAATGAAATGGATTTAACAATGAATTTAGCACTGGAAACTTGTTTCTGACAGAATTTTTGTAATTTCAAAACATAGATGTTTGTGATTTAGTCTGGCCTTTGGTTGAGAATATCATGGAGGTGTTGGAGATCTTACAATTGTGCCATTATGGAGTTTGCTGAATGGACATGGAGAAGAGATAATAATGAGGCAATTAGAAGGTGTATTCAACTGGAGGGAATTTAGTAGTATAGTTTTGATAAGGATTTTTCAGGTCAGCATGAGCTTCAAGAGTGTCAGCCCAATGGGTGACCAACCGAGCCTCAGAGAGGGTCAGCTCAAGGGGCTAAGTCTAGCCCAGAAGCGCTGGCTCTAATGGGCTAGCAAGCCAAACCCTTAGAGTGTTGCTAATTTGGTGGACTGGCAAGCCTAGCCCTGGAGTATCTCAGCTTCAGAGTCTCACCTTCTTCCACAGCTCTCCCGGTTCTAGCTCAGTCGGCTGGTGAGCCAGCCTCCGAGTGCGTGGCTCTTCAGTTTTGATGATCTTCTGCATCTCTTCAGGTTGGGGTTCTTGTCTCATGCCCAGGAGGAATGAGGGACATGAACAGCTAGAAAGTTGAGAAAGCAGGATTTATTGAGAGGACAGAAAAGCTCCCACAGTGGGAGGGGACCAGAGAGGGTTGCTGATTTGGAGCTGAAACCTGGTGCTTATATATAGCCCTAAGACCAAGCCAACTGGCTAGCACTAGCTGTGAGCTGATCGGTCAGCACTAGCTGTTCTGATTGGTCAGTACTGAAGACCAATCAGTAGGTGGTAGGGGCCTAATGGTGAGGTGATTGGTTGTTTTTCTATCCCAGCAGTGAGTACTTAAGCTCTAGCTTGAGAGACTGGCAGGAAGCTTGTTTACAAACATGAGTGTATCAGTCCAGAGGCTTGCTGGAAGTTCACTACATTTTTACTGGGGGCCCTACCCTATCTGTATGCTTAACTTTTCTCTAGCTATCTCCTCTCTGTTTCACCATCATTCCTAGGCATGGGTTGATTTATGCACACCATGAATGAAGTTCAGCAAGGGTGATGACAGAGATAAGAGAGAACAAAGAGCTCAGGAAAAGTTCAGGAGCTATTTCTTTTAATTTTTAATCCTTTGCTCAAGAGTTCCATTTATGTTATTTCTGGAGTTGGGGTTCTTATAGAGATGGGCCAAAGTAAACAAATTTATACACTGTGGAGACATCCTATGGGTTGGGATCGAACAAATTTCCCAAGTTTTTTTTTCTAGTGAGACATATGGAGGGAGGGAGCTGCTGTGGTAACTCTTGAAATCCTAGCTGAACTTCAATCCATAGTGAACTACCAATCAGATAATTCATTTGAATACTACAATCTCAAGAAAACTAATATCACATATTCAAAATGTCTTTCTTTGGGAGACAGAGTGGTCCATACAGCATGTATGGGGTTGCTGTAAACTGCAAGTAAGAGGAAATTCATGTAAAAATAAGGAAATGATAAGGAAGTAAAATTTATCATAACAAGGAAATTGGGAAGGTTTGTCATTTCCAATGTTAGTTAATTCAGCAGCTTAGTAACAATATCAAAAATCCAAACTTTTTCCATTTTTATCTTCTGTCATTTTCAGCATGTCCTCTACCTCCTCCATGGTGGCAAAGCATTTGCACCAACTCAGGTTTCACATCCCACACAACAACACCCACAGGTCAGAAGAGAAGACAGTGTATCCTCTTTTTTAGAGTGAGGACATTTTTCCCAGAAGCCTTTCAGCATTTACACTCTTATGTCTCATTTGACAGGATTTCACTTTTTCCCTAGGGCTAAACCAGGGAAAGAGAAGAGGAATTGGTGTCATTGGCTTAGACTAGTTAAAGGACCCAGAGCCCACTAAAGTTTGTCTGATACTTAAGAAAACCAGGGTTCTTCTGGCAGGAAGAAGGGGTGCAACGGATAGTGTATGGGCTAACAATGGTAGCAGGCCATTAGTTCAGTTTCCTTTGTTCTCATCTTAACAAAGAATAGTAGAAAGATATAGGGCAGGATTTCTCTACCCTAGCATAATGGACATTTTAAGTCAGATAATTCTTTATTGTTGGGACTGTCCTGTGTATAGTAAAATGTCTAGCAGTCCTCTAGTGGCTTCTGCCCACTAGAGCCAATAGCACTCCCCATCTAATTCATGACAACCAAGTTGTATCCCCTGGGCAGTATTGGGGGAAAAAAAATCATCTCCCATTGAGCTGAACTGATGTGGTAGATAGACATGGGAGAAGGAAACTGCAAAGGGTAGACTGCTGCATGATGGCTTTAGGTTTGACTATGGGTCTATGATTCAGAGCATAAATTGGAATAAGTTGTGCATAAGTGACTTGAGGCAAGATATGCCTGATGTCCCCTCTTGAAGGTTTTTGCCTAGTGTGTGGGGATTGCTCAGGCTTTCTTGACTCCATATAAAGGGACCCAGAAGCCCTCTTGTATGTGGAGAAATCTTCCAGGTAGTAGTCTAAGTCAGAAAAGTTTCTGGTGCAAGGTTCAGTAGGGGCAAAGGTAGAGGTGGACACCATGATTTCTGGAGGAATAAATAAATTCTCTGAATGGGAATGTGAGGTAAATTGTATTAATAATTCCATTTGAGAAAAGTATTTGCCCATTTAACTTATCTATGAGTCGGAGTTTTTGATGAATTATCCTAGTAAATGATTTAAATGCTGTGGGAAAGGTATATTTTAACTAAAGAACTTTAGAAATTGACTTCCAAAATTAGCGCATAACCTGGGGCCTTTGGCTTGACACGTACTAACTGGATTTGGTAGAGTTTAAAAGTTTAAATTTCTTGAGCTTGAAGGTGAAAATAGTCATCATATTAGATAAAGTGAATAACTAAAATAAGCTTATTATTTAGAAAGGGTGTTACTTCAAACCACAGTAATTCTGACTAGTTAGGTTGCCCCCTTTTATGACTTTTTACCTACTACTTCAACAGAAGAGAGTGATTTAAACTGTACAAAATTGTGGCAAATTTTAAAGGGAGACAGTTTGGTGCTAGAAAGCAGCAAAGATATCTTTTTTTAATCAATGTTTTTTATTTTGATATTGTGGGGTACAGTTAAGGGTTAGGCATACAAATATGCGTCGTTCAGGCACCCTTGTTGATAGGAGGTGTATCCCCGTCCCCAACAGATATTGACTACCTGTTAATCCCATCTCCCTTCCTCTCCCACCCCCATAGTTTCCCACCACTGTCAGTCCTTTTCTTATACTATTATGTTGGATGTTCAAGGTCCATTATATGAGTGAGAACATGTGATACTCAGATCTTTGTTTCTGTGAGAGGTCACTCAGTATTAGAGACTCTAGTTCCATTCAGGTTGCTGTGAAATTCATGATTTTGTTCTTTTTTATGGCTGCGTAGTATTCCATCGTGTGTATGTACCACATTTTTTTAATCCAGTCCTCTTTTGGTGGGCACCATGGCTGCTTCCAGGATCTTGCTATTCTGAACAATTCTGCAATAAACATACGTGTGCAGGTATCTTTTTTATAGAGTGATTTGAGTCCTTCAGGGTATATTCCCAGTAGGGTGATAGCAGGCTCATATGGGAGGTCGATATTTAGAACTTTTGGGAATCACCACACTGTTTTCCACAGAGGTTGCCCTGGTTTGCACTCCCACCAACAGTGTAGAAGTGTTCCCTTTTCACCGCACCCTCTCCAGCAACTGTTGTTTTTTGAGTTATTGATAATTGTCATTCTGACTGGAGTTAGGTGGTATCTCAGTGTGGTTTTGATTTGCATCTCCTTGATGATTAGTGAGGTTGAACATTTCTTCATGTGTCTGTTGGCTGCTCGGATGTCTTCCTTTGAGAGTGTCTCTTCATATCTTTTGCCCACTTTA
>NW_007253069.1:267617-268456 GCF_000164805.1 Carlito syrichta
TTCTGTTTGTTTATTATTGGTGTAAAGAAATGTGATTGTCTTTTGCACGTTTATTTTATACCCTGAGACTTTGCCAAAGTCTTTTATCAGTGCAAGGAGGCTTTGAACAGATTCTCTTGGGTTTTCAAGGTACACAATCATGTTGTCAGCAAAGAGGGATAACTTGACTTCCTCTTTTCCTATTTGAACCACTGATCGCCTTCTCTTTTCTGATTGCTCTACCTAGGACTTCCAATGCTATATTGAACAGGAGGGGAGAGCGTGGGCATCCTAATCTTGTTCAAGTTTTTAGGGGAAATGGTTCCAATATTTGCCTGTTTAGGAGTATGCTTGCTGTGGGTTTCTCATAGATGGCTTTTACTATTTTGAGGTATGTTCCATGTATGCCTAGGTGTTCCAGGGTTTTTATCAGGAAGGGGTGCTGAATTTTATCAAAACCTTTTTCTGCATCTAATGATATAATCATGTGGTTTTTGTTCTGATGTCTGTTGATGTATTTAATTACATTTATTGTCTTGTGAATGTTGAACCAGTCTTGCATCCCAGGGATGAAGCCTATTTGGTCATGTTGAATGATTTTTGAGATGTGTTGTTTAATCTGGTTTGCTAGGATCTTGTTGAAAAATTTGGCATCTATGTTCATCAAAGATATTGACCTGTAGTTCTCTTTCCTTGTTGGGTCTTTACCTGGCTTGGATATCAATGTGATGTTGGCTTCATATAATGATTTGGGGAGGTTTCCATTTTTCCCAATCACCTGGAATACTTTCAGTAGGATTGGTATCAGCTCCTCTTTAAATGTCTTATAGAATTCTGCTGGAAAGCCATCTGGTCCAGGG
>NW_007253069.1:268506-269287 GCF_000164805.1 Carlito syrichta
GTTTGTTTTTTTCTTTTCAGCATGTTTGAGTTCCTTATAGATCCAAGATGTTAAGCCTTTGTTGGACCTGGAGTTGGCAAATACTTTGTCCCAGTCTGTGGGCTGTCTCCCTGCTCTCTTGTTGGTTTCCTTGGCTTTGCAGAAGCTTGTCGGTTTAATGAGGTCCCACTTGTCTATCTTATCTCTTATCCTGTGGATTTCGGGTTTTGTTCAGGAATTGGATGCCAGTTCCAATTTCCATAAGGGTATGTCCTGCATTTTCTAAGGTTCTTATGGTTTGAGGTTTTACATTTAGGTCTCTAATTCATTTAGAGTTAATTTTGGTATATGGGGATAGATAAGGGTCTTGTTTGAGTCTTCTGCATGTGGTCAACCAGTTTTCCCAGCAGCATTTACTGAATAGGTTCTCCTCTCCTCAGTGGTAGGTGGTGGAGGACTTGTCGAAGATGAGTTGGTTGAGAAATTGAGGTTTTGTTTCTGGAATCTCAATTCTATTCCATCGGTCTATATGCCTGTTCCTGTACCAATCCCAAGCTGTTTTGATTATTGTAGCTTTATAGTAAAGTTTGAAGTCTGGTAATATGATATCTCTTGCTTTGTTTTTTTTTTTTTTTTGCTGAGGATTGTTCTGGCTATTCTTGGTCATTTGTATTTCCATATGAATTCCTGTGTTGTTTTTTCTAGGTCTGAGAAGAATGTTGCTGGTAAATTGATGGGTATTGCATTAAAGTTGTAGATTGCCTTAGGTAGGATGGACATCTTCACAATGTTGATTCTTCCA